>NC_143263.1:80503972-80804076 GCF_984573655.1 Nuphar pumila | reverse complement strand
TACCTTTGCCCTTGGGAGTTCCAGATATCATTCAGTTGTTGTCACGTACCCTTGACACAATATTTGAATCATTTTGTGCTATAAAAGACACACCACTAACTTCTAGCACGGTCTATTGGGCTGGGCCAACTGGTTGCATTCTATAACAAACACTGAGAAAAGATCATCAAAATTTAGGACTTTCAGGTCCCATAGATATTGAAACTTCTCATCTCAACGCAGGGCAATACATATGATACATACATTCATATGATTATATAATTCATTTGCAAATAACCAATGTTGGTGACGAAATGATTCTTTTGCCAAACAGATGTAATTTCAAAGCAAATTCAGAATATCAAACTTCCGGGAGCAAAATGAAGTTTGTAGTCACAAGACTCTGACTACTGCCACTAAACTGATTCACCATGAATTTATGGCAAGAAATTCTCCCAAGGTGAAAACCTTGATAAAATCACAATAAATTTAGTTTATCAACTGTTCTTAACACATTTTTTGTCAGTTTTCTTTTTTATATTTTGCAAATTATTCTTTCATTTCATATATCTTTGTTTATTTCATTTTTTTATTTATCAAGATTTTCCTTGCCAAAATATTCTCAAGAGTAGGGATAAATGACTACATATGTAACATGAGTACTTCAAACTGCCCAACATTTCAGTGCGGTCGCTGATACTTCTGGGTGCTGGTGCTAGGTGCAGCCATGCATAGACATACTATATATGAAAGACACATTGCACATTTCTATAAATACTTTCTGTAACAAACACAAAATCAGCCTGTCTTCATTTATTGAATGAAATTACAAGATTACTTGAATTTTCCCCTAATTTTCTGTTTTCTGTACACTGCAAAATTGTGGAAAAGAAAATTGGGAGGAATTTCACTCAAAAAGTCCATATTCAGCATTAAAGAGAAATAATAGTTTAATTTATGCAAATATAGAGTTACAATATGCCTATATCAGGCAGTTGCTATTAGCAATGATGATTACTCTGCTGGTAATATACATGTGCTTTTTCCAAGAGAGTATCATACTTGCCATATTTGTTCTGATGAGCTGAGAATGCTTGTAAGCTTCGTCCTTCTTTGGCTGCAGAACTTAATCCTGCTTCTACTTAAGCGCCCGATTGGTGATGCCAAACAAACATTTCTCCAATAATTTGAAGCCCCATAAATACAAGCCAGATGAATGAGGGGCCAAATTTTTTTATTTTAGCATATGGAAGGGCCTCGACCTCCATATGCTTGGGCTGCAGCATTCACTTCCCTCTCACAAGAGGATCAGAGCTGAAGGACCTCTTGAACCTTCCATACAAATTCAGAGGAATCCCATGTGAGACACACAAGCCAAATTTGGAACTTGAATTCCCAGGCCTTAAACTTCATGCTCTTCGTCGTTGCTGCTTGCTCTTTTTCAGTAGCATGGACATATGCTTGATATCTTCAGAAGCAGTGGCCCTCCCACCAGTCAGCCAACGCAATCCTTCACTGGCTGCATCTTTCTCAGCAAGTTTTTTGCTCTGGCATGGATTTCCAATAAATTGCATCCCATTGAACTTGACTATAGCTCTGAATTGGTTATTCTTTAACTGCTTTATCTGATAAGTCGGCGGTTCATGTCCTCCTCTTACAACCAATGTTTGCAACTGGTTCTTAGAATTATCGCCCCCAGAACCAGAACTGGGTTTTGGAAGCGATGCAACTCCTGATTTTTTAGGTTTTAAAACCTCGCGTCCAAATACAAACCTGCCTTCACATGAGTCTTCTGATACCAGCAATCTGATAGCAGATATTAGATTCTCATAGCCATGAAGGTCCATTCTTGGATTCAGAAGCTGTCATATAGATATTTAAAATAAGTGTCAGCAAGATATTAATGCTAAGTCATCACAAACTATGCCAGAACAATAATAGCAACTGCAAATTAATAGTTTAGGACACACTTTCTTATGAATTAGTTCATCCAACTCTTTCTTAAGAGAAATATATGTTTCTGCCAAGACAGGGTTCATGAAGAATTCCAAGTAGCCCTCCAACATTTTAAGATGCCCATCCTGTGTAAAAAACAAAGAAGGTTAAAAACAAAAAAGAAAGAAAAGATAAGCCCTCGTAACCGACAAAAAACAGGTTGAACATCATATCCAATCTATAGAAAACCAAATCTCCTCAGACGAACAATGAGATTGACAGGAACTCACAAATTCTCCTTGAGAAATGCTTCCTCCAAACAGCAGCAGTATAGAATCAGAGATTGCTGTTGAATCACGGAGGAACACTGTATTCACTTTCACTTTCTCATTGAAAACTAGCCATGGATATGGAATTTTTTGTTCTCGGCCATTGACTGAATTCTGGAAACAAATACAAGAAACGGACATATACTGGTGAAACTTAAAACTTGCACGACAAACATTTTGGATATATCATCACACATCAGATGGTTTTTGTAAGTAGTTGAAGCATGTACACAACACACATGTAGATGAAGAATGTATTCATGACACACAAGTAGAAGAGAACTTACAGAGTAAAGCAGGACTTGACCATCCTCCATTGTCTTCATAGCAATTGACTTTTCCTTATTCTGTAATACAACAATATCATCATTACCAGTTGAATCTAAGACCAAATCCTGGATACTCGTTACTGAAACTTGCCATGTACTGGATCCAGTTTCCCAGCTTACACGAAATAACCAAGTCCATAATGATTGTTAAAAAAAATTAATTGACCTTACAATGCCATGGTCTAGAATATGAAAAACAGGCGTACAAATGCAGGAGATACAGTTGCACATGCATGCACACAGTATATGCAATTGTCTGAATGCAACCACCAACTATTCAAATTTCAACGCCAGTTATTCACAACCTTTCACCACTATTATTAAAATCTCATATTGCTTTCATGAAACTGCAAAATCCTAATTTCTACTTAAAATAAAACTGACTTTTCAAGCACCAAATCATGAAACATTTCCTCCATTGGTTTTTACCATATCAACTGTTTTGCATCAGAGTGCAAATCAACACTCTTTTCCCAATCTTTTGGTTCCTTAATGATGCACGCTGCTGAGCTGGATGGGAAGTGGAAAAAAAAACGTGGGTAGTAGGCAGAACAGATTGGTCCTAAAGAAAGAAAATGCCTAATATACAGAAGGCCATATAGTTCTTCAGCAACTATATAGGTTTATCAACCTAGTTGTGTGCCTGAGAGGAAACTATCAACTATTAAAACTCTAGACCGACTCTGAAGGGAAAGAAAGAGAAGAAAAATAAGAAACCACAAGAAAACTTGAGAAGTTTTGAATCAAAAGAAAGTCTTAAAGTTGAGTGTACTTGCCAGCAAGGGCACTTAGCGGGTAAGATAAATAACACAAAAATATGCAGAAGGATCTTTGTCAAAAGATCTTCACTTTAAATCCCTGGACCTAGATCTACCAAATGATAAGAATGCCTGAGATGAAGTAGTAAGCCACTTTAAGACAGTTGTATGTAAATGCTCCTTTCACCACTATCCCTTAAAACAGTAAAGATATCCATCTAAATCCAATACAAAGGTGTCTCTCTCTCTCTGCACACAAAAGCTTTATCTCAGCCTCATGGGGTTGGTCTAAATCAAGGTTGCCAAACTAGGAAGCGAAAGCAGGAAACGATACGAGAAGCAGAAGCGAGCAGCGAAGCATTTTAAAATTTATAGGAAGCTGGAAGCGAAGTATCATTTTAAAAGCATATTAAAAAAAATGAAGCAATATGGTAATTGAATAGGAATCAAACAAGAAACAAATAAAAACTAAAATAAAATTGATGATTCTTATATTTCGTGATTTTTCAGTAAAAGAGTTAAATTTTTGTTAAAATCTAACAATGATGGTTACTAATTTAAAGAAAGTACATGGAAAGTAAGTGAAAGCATGAGAGAAAATACATGAAAAACAGGAAAAGAAACGTGATAAAAGCATATAGGAAGCATAGACCATGTGTGTGGGAAGCATAGAAGAAGCATGGGGGAATCGAGATTCCCATGAAATTTCGGAAGCGAGGAGTATCGCGCTTCCGAAGTGAGCTTCCCACCTACCTAAGAAGCTTCTGGTAACTCTGGTCTAAATTGAAGTACACATAACAACAACAACAACAACAAGATGAAACAAAAACATCTCTCTCTCTCTCTCTCTCTCTCTCTCTCTCTCTCTCTCTCTCTCTCAAGAAGAAACAAAAACAACATTGTTGAACGTTATTCCAAAGACAGGTGCAATTAGATAATAGCACATTGTTGAAAACAAAAACTTATCACATGGAAACTCCAATTCCCAATTATAATATGTTAGCCAGTGCATCCTATATCCTTGGTCACAGCAGATCCTTCTAAATGACAGAATAAATCATACAATGGGCTCCTACTTTTATTGGGGTTATAAGACCATGTGCACGTTAGGCCCAACTAGGGGCAATCCATGGAAAAAATCAACAAGGAAATCAACCAAGACAAGGGAAGTAGAGAGCATAAAAAATTCGATAGGAACATGCATGCAAGCATGAAAACTCTCCAAAAATGGAGTTTCCTAACCTGTCATTTCTTTTACGTGTCTCTCTCATACTATGGGCACATTTGCTTTGGTCACAAGTGGGATGAAAAATCATGGCTGAGTCCAACCAAAAGCTGTCTGTTGATCACAGAGCCAGTAATGTGAACAACTTTTCACTGGATTCAAGAGAGAAGCATTCTCAAGTGAGAATCACAATCACAATTTGCACTCTCATTTTTCACTAAACTTGAGAAAATGCTATGGTTGTGATTTACACTAACAGGAAGCTAAGAAAATCCAAGAACACAGGATATTGCAAACATGCCCTATATTTGCTACATGAATGTCAACTTAGTGCACCATGCATCCTACTCTTGAAAACAAGACAACAAGAATAAACAAACAAATAAATAAGCTAGCAAAATAGAAAACATAAATTCAAAAACAAGACAACAAGAATAAACAAACAAATAAATAAGCTAGCAAAATAGAAAACATAAATTCAATATTACAGAAATCTCATTATAAAACCTATTCCCAATAACCCATTGAGCACTGTTCTACAGAAAGCTTGAATTTTACAACCAATAAGTACAGAATTACACAGCTTTAAATTCACTACTATATAAACTTTGGCTATACTTCTACCACATTAACCTTTTCATGGATGAAATGCTTATTGATTTCACTATAAGGTAAAAGAAAAGACAGGCAGTTTCTCAGAAGAAGCCCATATCTAATTGAGACTTCTCCATGTATACTGATATGAACCTCCCTGTGACATAAGCGACTAGATTTGAGTTATACTGTTTTAGAACAAGAAAACTAAACACTACTGATTATCGGCCAGAACTTGACAACTGCCACCTTAGTTTGTAGTGGTAGAAAATCTGCCAGCTGGAATGTTTCTTTTTTCCACCAGATAACCCATCAATCCAAATAAAACATTTAAAAAGAAGCCACCAATGATTTACATTCAACTTTAAGGCTTCAAAAGACAATATCAAATTACTCTAATATCCTATTCTGAGATGAAGAAGTATCCTTACCACAACAGAAGAAACTCCAGGATATAGACCAGCACATATAACTGATCGAACCAGATATTTATCATAACTCCACTTATTGCACATGTCAGCATTTTCATCAACAAGGCCTGTATCCTTCAGTAGAGAAAAAAACTGCTTCCGAAGGGAATCAATGGCCTTCATTGTTTGAGCTGATAGAAAATTTTTCCAACAGTAATCATAACCAGCACCTTCTTTGTCAGCATTTTTCCAACCACCATATGCACGGATCACCGCAAGATGATCACTGTAATCCCTAGCAGAGAACTGGGATTTTACAGAATCGGCGAGCTAAAAAGAGAAGAAGAATAACACTTGCATAAGAAACAAATCCAAAGAGACACAAAGAATAGTTTAGAAACTCGCCGGGTCAACACAGTGACTCGGCCCGGATCGCCCAGCCACTAGGTAAAAAATGAGTACAAACTCGTTTTGAACAAAATTCAGCCGAGTCATGGGTGAGTCATGCATATATATATATATATATATATATAATATTTTATATATAATTACATATATTATATGACATAATATAAATATTATGTATATTATATATAAAAATATGGTTATACATATATTAATAAAATTATACATTAAATATATTACAAAAAATATGAAATAATGCACATTATATATAATATATTGATAAAATATTGCAAAATATACATATATTTATATATTTTATATAAAATATAAAGTTAACATGACCAGGCTGAGTCACCGAGTTGACCCGGCTGAGTTTTTGGTTATTCAAGGATGAGCCGAGTGACGAGTCAACGAGTTTTAAAACCATGACATAAAGTAATAAATATGAACAAATAATGAAACCAACAACAGTAACAGAAACAATAGTACAGGCCAAGATTCATAAATAATGACAAGATATATACCCTCAAAATGTCAGCTCATGATCAAAAGACATAACTATGCATCACATAAATGTGTCAGTTCCATATTAAGGCCAAGCGCCATACTACAATTGCAAATCTAGCAACAACTGTACAGGTTTTAAGTTTCGAGTGTGGCCACATTTTCAACATGATCATTTGGTCAAACTTCATCTGCAAATCGCTAACTTATCCACAATCAAATGATAGTGATAGCTCTGAGCTTTGTATATCACAAAATGGTAGACTGAAAACTTAATGTGATGAGGAACATTATCCAACTCATGCAATTCAAAGTCTGGGAGAAATTTGAACATCAGCCAGATGCTAATAGTTGAAATCTGAATGAGGTGCTAGGTTAAATGTAGCAATTGCTTGCAAGAAGAGGCACAAATACAAACAAGTTGCTAATGAAGAATATCATGTACACCTGAGAAGAAAAGACAAATTTTTAGAGTAAATATCAGCTATTCCTCTTTTCTTTGTTTTGGGTAGGATGAGGCCAGCTGGAAAAGCATGGAGAAGCCACTAATGAAACATAAAAAGTGATTAGAAAGGTTTGTGCCACATTAATGTTTTATACAGTTGAAAAGCTCCATGAGCAACAAGAGTCTGCTTAGTTAGACTTGTCATATATGCATCCGAAGTCAAATTGAATTCATAAAATAATATGACAAATAGCTATCTTAGAACCTTTTAGTTTTACCTTGGAAGAAGTATTCAACATTTTCATCATGCCTAATTTACTAAATTATCCTAAATATGCTGGCATTTCTGAACTCCTCATTATCACTTTTAGGGGTAGACTAGGTCATTTTTGTCTATTAAGGAGTCAGAACACACCTGAAGGTCCTTCAATAAATTACCAAAGGCATGCTGAAAATGATTTATTTGATCCTCAAAAGTCAAAAAAATAACAGAATTTTTCAAGAAGACCACGGCATTGAAGTAGTTCAATAACACAGGCTAGTTAAAAACTCCTAATGTAAATCTAAAAAGGCTTAAAGTTAGGTAAGCAGGTACGTACATACATACATACGTATATATATATAGAGAGAGAGTAGTGATCTTCCACACCCATACATGAACATTAACAACTGACACATTTTAAATGACAGCAGTTTCATGCATTAATTACCACCACCATAAGCAATTCAATGACTTTACAAAGACTAAATAACCGCCCTGGGAGCTTCACTTTGAAAATGAACAATCTCTTAATGCACATCCACCATAACATTTTATATTTGCTAGGAGAACAAATTTTTAGGGAACTTGTTAACATCCAAATATGGTTGTCGATGTTAACAGCGTGTGCACACACACACGTGCCACCACACACAGACACACACAGGGGCGAAGTACATAAAAATGTTGAACATGATAAATGCATATGTTAAAAGCTTTCACTTACATCCTTCTTATCAAATGGTGCCAAAAAGGGATCCCGAACACTTAAGCCAGCTACAACAGTCAGAATAGGATCTAGGCAGTTGAACATAGCCCCTAAAATAATCATCTTTCCAAGTTTAGGTTCCACTGGAAGCATTGACAAGTGGCGCCCTGTTTGTTTCACATCACAAGAGGCAAATTTTCAAAAAGCAACATTAATAAGCATTGTTAATGCTAAATAATGTTAGCTCACAGAAAAAAGAGCAAAAATTGAAGTTTGCATGCATACCAAGAATGGTCAAATTTTCCTTCTCATCCAAAGCTCCAATGATTTTCAAGTACTCAACAGCATTTTGAACCTTATAAATGAAAAGCAACGTGAGCTAGCAGAAATTAAGCGGATCTTTTCTAAGACAGAAAAATTAAAAAAAATGTCAGAAAATAAATTGATTCAGGGAAGGAAACAAAAAGTCCAATCAATATTCCAAGTCCTCAATAAAAAGCTCTCTAACTAATGAGTTCAAAGCTAGACACTACATACAGATAGTAGTTCTGGTGACTGTAAAGCCTTTGAAAGGAACTCTGAGATGCTACCCAGCTGCAGACTTTTGATCTGAAGGCACAAAGATTGTAATGGTGTTCTCAAAAGCTCTGGCAATTGGTATTCTGCAAAAGCATCATAAACGCATCGAGGGTAGAGGTGGTAACATTCTCCGGGCTGAACACGACCAGCTCTACCTCTTCTCTGCATAAAGAAGCATCATCAACATTGTAGATTAAATTACCAACAACTTTAATAAAATAGCACCATAGAGGGGGAAAAAAGGACACACGTTCTTGAATGGTGATCTACATGTTGAAAGTGTTGATGCAGCAACTAGTTTAGAAAGCCTTTGGTGTTGAGAATTAGAGAGAGAGAGCACAATAGTAATCCTCATTTCATTTCTCACTTAGTATATTACATGTGAATACGTTATGGACAAAAGTACACTTGTTACATATTAGTTATAGCTAGGAGAAAACATAGTGAGCTCAAATTACTAAGTGCCCTTATACACATGATTCCATTACTGTTACTATCTCAAATTCCCCCTCACGTTGGGGAAAAACCATCTCATCCCCATCTTGCACAAGATCTCTTTGAGTCTCAACCTACCAACAACTTTGGTAAAAAAAAATATTGGCAAACTGAATATGTGACCAAACATGAAGGATTCAGAATAGCATGGCTTCAACTTTCTCTCTTATGAAATAGCAATCGATGTCTATATGCTTCTCTCATGATATACGAATCCTATACAAACTGAATAGCGGCTTTCTGCATTGGACCTAAGCACTATTGATTGCTTTTTGCTCTTCCAAGATAAAAGGGTTTCTCCTACAAAGATGCAATAACCTGAAGCAGGCTTCCTGTCTCCAATGAACCTACTCAATCAGCATCACATACCTCAACATCAGAATGACCATAATTAGCATATAGAATCCTCTAGAAGGGATTTGCTTAAGATGCCTCAAGATATGATGCACTACCACCACATATGCCATCTAAGGTGAGACATAAATCTACTAACAATACTAAATGCTTAGGCTATATACAACCCCTCGTAATAGTTGGGCAGCTTAGCTTTACCCACCAATATTTGATATCCTCCAACATTCTCATACTTCTCACCATCAATAACTCCCAACTCAAAATTTTGTTCAATTGAGATACCAACTCTCCTATATCCAAACATAGCCACAAATCTCGGTGAGATTTTCAAATAATCGCAAAAAACAAAAACAATCCCCGCAATTTTCACATTTTAAACGCGATATTTTCAAAAATTCGCTTGTATTGAAAATCTTGCATTTTTTCACGAGTTTTTCAATATATCGCAAATTAAACGGCTGAACTACAAACGCTTTTTTTAAGGCCCGAAAATATTCATTTCAAGGGCCCTTGAAGTTTAAAGCATTAAGCCTTTTAACGGTTGTAAAAGGGGTGCAAAGGGACCCTTTTATAGGTGTGGAGAGAGGGCAACTCTCTCCACACCTTCGATACGGGTTTATTCCACACAACCCATATTTCACATTCCAATTTCCAAATCCACACTACTCGTTATTTCTTATTATCTTCCTTGTCTAAATTCTAAAATGAAAACGAAAACCCTAAAAGGAAACTTACCTAACTCCTTACTAAGGAGCCCTCTTGGGCAACTCGTGAAGCTCATCCCCAGGGTTTGCATAGTCATCCCTCTCAAGAGTGGAAGGATTATGGTGAGGTGAAAAACCCTCACAAACATGTCAGCTTGGGTTCTCACAATTTATAGAATGCAGAACTGCATATCATGATTCACGACAGGCAACTCTCTCTCTCTCTCGCCAGTATAGAGAGGGAAAATCGAAAGGATGATCCTGGTTACACCATTGACAAATATGTTGGGTGTTCGGTTGTTGTGACTGCCTCTGCCTCTGCCTCTGCTGGTGGTGGGATTTGTAGCCGTCTTACTTGGATTTATGCTTTTGAATGGTGGTTGTTGTGTATTGCTACCCGAAAATTGTTGGTTGCAGGCCTTACCATTACCAGCTGACTTCTTGTATTGATCTTCCTTAGATCTCTCTCATTCTTCATTCAGAGTAGAAGTTGCCTCGATCGCAGCGTTAAAGGTGGTCGGATGGTTGGTCATTACTCGATACCTCAATCCATCTTTAAGCCCCCCAACTAGGGGTGGCAATCGGGTCGGGTCGGCGGGTTGGCAGGTCAGCATACCTCAACACGAACCCGACCCGTTTATTAAACGGGTCGGCTGTGGCAAACACAAACCCGGCCCATTTATTAAACGGGTAACCCGACACGACACAGTTAATCCGTTTAATAAACGGGTTGGCAGGTCGGGGTCGGGTAAACGGTTGACCCGCCCGCCTAACCCGTTTATTAAACGGGTCATCCGAGTTGGCGGGTTGGTATACCCCTAACGCGAACCTGACCCGTTTAATAAACGGGTTAGGCAGGTCGACCCATTTACGACACGAACCTATTTAAGCCAAACCCGAACCCGACTAAGAAACGGGTTGGCGGGTCGTGTCAGATTTTGCCACCCCTACCCCCAACATACTTTGTCACCATAGCCATATCATTGGCAAACAAGTTCGGATAGTAATGTTCAAGACTCCAAAACTTGGTAGTATAAACCACCAAACTCATGCTCCCCTGAGTCAATTCTAGGAATTCTTGTTCCTTGTCACAGGCATGATGAGGAAAAATAGTTCTCCAAGAATGCCTCGTGGAAAACGACTCAGAAGATGTAGTCTTCCCTAGCGAATCTAACCTCTCTAACCGTATCCCACCATTCTTGGCATCACCCTCCAATCGGTATATGCCAAAACTTGTCTACCTATCCTCAAGTACAGATAGCACTCGAAACACATGCTCGATTTCCTCAATCTAGCTCTCAGCAACTTCAGGGCCAGCTATTCCAGAATAAGTAGGAGGGTCGAGCTTCAAAAACTTTTCAAAGGTCAACACACCAGGGTTATGGTTCGCACCTATGGGCGAAGCATTCTGGTAGAAAAATCTAATACGTCGAAAACAGAAGATCTTCCACAAGGGAAAAAGATCATAAGTTGTAAATGAGTGTACAAGGTAAAAACCAAATGTGATGGCTCCCTAGAACAATATAAGGTCAGGTTAGTAGCCAAGGGTTATTCACAGGAATATGAGATAAACTACAATGAAACCTTTGTGCTAATGGCTAGAATGACTTCAGTTCAAACTCTCATAGCTATAGTTGCCATTAAGAACTAGCACATCTATCAAATAGATGTCAAAAGTGTCTTCCTAAATAGGGAATTCAAGGAAGACATATACATGGATTCTCCACCAAGATATGAAATCTCAACAAGAACGGTTTTTCACTTAAAAAAGGCTATGTATGTTTTGAAACAAGCTCCTAAGGCTTAATATGATAGATTTAACTTTATTATAGTTAAATTTGGTTTTAAATCTTATTATACCGACATTGCTATGCTTGTTAAAAAATCTGAAAAAGTTGTTATCCTTCTTTATGTTGATGACATGATCATTAATGAAGAAGACAAACAAAGAGTTAGTTATATTAAAAGTACTTTAAAACAAAAATTTGGAATGACAAAATTAGGTTGTAAATGAGTGTACAAGGTAAAAACCAAATGTGATGGCTCCCTAGAACAATATAAGGTCAGGTTAGTAGCCAAGGGTTATTCACAGGAATATGAGATAAACTACAATGAAACCTTTGTGCTAATGGCTAGAATGACTTCAGTTCAAACTCTCATAGCTATAGTTGCCATTAAGAACTAGCACATCTATCAAATAGATGTCAAAAGTGTCTTCCTAAATAGGGAATTCAAGGAAGACATATACATGGATTCTCCACCAAGATATGAAATCTCAACAAGAACGGTTTTTCACTTAAAAAAGGCTATGTATGTTTTGAAACAAGCTCCTAAGGCTTAATATGATAGATTTAACTTTATTATAGTTAAATTTGGTTTTAAATCTTATTATACCGACATTGCTATGCTTGTTAAAAAATCTGAAAAAGTTGTTATCCTTCTTTATGTTGATGACATGATCATTAATGAAGAAGACAAACAAAGAGTTAGTTATATTAAAAGCGTTGGAGGATGAATCCATATGATTTTGAATCAAAGCTCTGGATCTTTGTTTATCCTTCGTAGTGATAATATCTCGGGGTTTGCAGCGATAACTTGGTATATCTACTAGACGACCATTAACTAAAATATGTCCATGGTTAACTAATTGCCTGGCTCCAGGAATAGTTGAAGCCATACCCAATCGAAAAAGGATGTTATCCAAACGCATCTCAAGTATGGAATGACAAAATTAGGTTTTCTTAGATAGTTTTCAAGGATTAAGGTAGCATATTCTGCACATGGTTATTTACTAACTCAATCCAAGTTTCCACTGAGATTATTGACAAGTTTGGCATTACAGATGAAAAGAGGGTGGACAATCCTAAAGTAATTAACACAAACATGAAGATCGATGATGAAACACCCTTGGAAGACCTCACTCCTTATCGACAAATGATTGGGGCCCTTATTTGACAAAAACTCGACCTTGCATTTCTCATGCAACACATAGAGCAAGCCAGTTTCAACATTCTCCTACAATTGTACGCATGAGTATTGTTATGTGCATTATTAGATATTTATAAATTTATGTTTCTAAAGAACTTTTATTATCCTCCTCCCCACTTGAATTACTTGCATATACTAACTCCGACTGGGGAGGAGATACTATTGATATAACTACGGGTTTTTGTGTATTTATAGGTGATTCGTTGGTATCCTAAAAATGCAAGCAGCAGCATAAAGTATCTATCGTCAACAAAAGCTGAGTATCGTGCCATGACTACCACGACATCTGAAGTCGTGTGGTTGAGATTGTTAGAAGACATGGAGGTGTTAGTTTGGATCATGGATCCGACCCGATCCACCTCGAGATGCGTGAGCGGTGGCATGTTTGTAATTAGTTCTTATTACCTGTGTAAAGTTATGTCCTGCATTGTACCACTTATAAATAATAAGTAAAAAGGGAAAACCCTATTGCCGCCGACTACTCTTCTCTCTCTTCTCTTTCTTTACCTCATCTCTAACCCCTGCAGGTTGGTATTTCTGATATTTCTGACATGGTATCAGAGCACAGGCGCGGAAATCGATCATCTGGAAGGCCTATAAGGACCAACGCGTGAAAGGACGTAGGCTCTATTTCTGATCTTTTATTTCTGATCTTTTCTCTGTCTCCTTTCCTTAAATCAGATTTCTCCAGTTTTATTTCTTAATCTGATTTCACGCATCCCAGTTTCACGTATCCCTATTTCTCTGTCTCTTTTCCCTTAATCAGATTTCTCCAGTTTCTCTTTTTCTTAATCTGATTTCACGCATCCCAGTTTTGCGCATCCTTATTTTTCTTTCGATTCCTTTTCTTTTCCAATATTTTTCCTGGTTCACACGTTACACAGCATTGCTATTTCTCTGTGCACACAGCATTGCTATTTCTCTGTGCACACAACATTGCTATTCCTAGTTCACACGTTACACAGCATTGCTAATATTTTTTTTTCTGAATAACGTGTGTGTGTGAAGATTATTTTCAGCACACAGCATTGTTCTTTCCCCCTCAATATACTGTTAAGTACAGTCGGCATTTAATATTTTCTGGTTTGCACATCACTATATTTTTGTGCAACGTGTGTGCTGATATCATTTCCAGCACACAGTATTGTTGTTTTTCTTTCCCTTAATACACTGTTAAGTACAATTTAGCCTCTCATTCTTCATATAATCCATGGATTCCAAATTGAACCCTAGTTTTCTTACTCACCTCATGACCCACAAGTTATCCCATGATAACTATTTACTTTGGAAACGTCAAATTGTGCCTTTTATTCGCAGTCATGGTCTTTATGGGCATCTAGATGGGCGATCACCCGCCCCACCTACACATATCATGCAGGAAATAACAGGTGAAGATGGGAAGGTGAGTCAACTTCGAAGCACCAATCCGGCTTATGACATATGGGTACAACGGGATCAGACATTAGTTGCTTACATAACCTCCACACTTTCTGATCGTGTTTTACAAACTATCTCTGATGACCAATCTACTGCCGAGTTGTGGAATGGACTAGCTCATTCTTTTTCTCAGGTTTCCGAATCTCGGGCTTTGCAACTCAAGTGGAAATTCCAATCCATGCGAAAAGAAAACAAATCCATTACAGAGTTCATGGGGAATGTCAGAGTGATTACAGATCAGTTAGCTGCCATTGGAAGTCCTGTATCAGATAAGGATATGGTACAACAGGTATTAGGTAGTCTTGGACCTGAATATCGCATGTTTTGCACGGCACTCCAGGTTGTCTCAGTCCTTCCATGTTTTGATGATCTTCAATCTAAGCTTTTGCAATATGAGGTCAGTTTAAATCAAGAACACGCGTCAGATGATGCTCATCCTGTGATGATGACACATACGCCTATTCAAACAGGAGTTCTATTTACTCCTCGCCCCAATGGAACACCTATGAACAAAGGAGGATTACTGCCTACACCAGGTGGAGGAGGTATTGGTTCAAGCAGTGTACCACGAGGAGGACGTGTTCCTACTTATTTTCTATGCAACAAGCGGGGACATGTTAAAGCAAACTGCTGGTACAATCCTCAGACCCGGAACAAATCAGGGAGGCCAGAAAGTAGACCAGGGCAGAAGGCAACTCATCAGTTTGCCCGTACTCCTCAGGGACAGGTTCTCCCACAGGACGTACAAAATATCCTTATGACTACTTTCAATCAGATGAACTTGCGCCAAAATGAGGAAGGTATATGGTATATTGATTCAGGGGCAGCACCACACGTTACTTCTGATGCAGGTAAATTTTCTCACTTGACTCCTTACACTGGAAATGGCACTATAGTCATAGGAGATGGATCTCACCACCCCATCTCTCACACTGGAAATATCTCCCTTTCTTTGCCTGAATCTCAATTACCCTTGTCAAATGTCTTACTCACACCTGCTATTCAAAAGAATATCCTATCTGTGTCAAAATTAGTTGATGAAACAAATTCTTCCGTTGAATTTACTCCTTCTTTTGTTTATCTTAAGGACCTTCACACCAAGAAGACGCTCGCTAAAGGTGAACGGCGCGGGAACATGTAAGTCTTTGAAGAATCTCATGTGCCTTTGAAGATGTCGTCTTCCGTAGTCGTGGCTTCATCAGCTTCTTCTTTTCCAACATTTTTGAGTCGATCTACAGATCATAGTTCTTCATCTAGAGTCTTGAAACTTAATAAGTCAGACTTATGGCATCTTTGTTTGGGTCATTGTAGTCAAGTTTTTCTTGACAAGTTGTCTGCTAAAGGTTTGATACCCGCAGTCAGTTTAGAGTCAAAATGTCCAAGTTGTCACTTATGCAAAAGTCATGTACTTTCTTTTCATAGTATCAATAAAAGAGCAACAAAGCCTTTTGAGATCATATGCTCAGATGTTTGGGGTCCTGCACCCACTGCCTCTCTTTCTGGATCTCGATACTATGTACTTTTTCTTGACTCTTACACTCGTTTTAGTTGGATTTACTTCATGAAAAAAACAAACATGAGGTTTTCAAGTTGTTCAAACAGTTTCATGCACTAGTCCAAAACCAATTCAATACCAATGTTGTATATTTCCAGTGTGATGGGGGGGGGGGGAGAATACATATCCCATGATTTTAGTGAATATTTGAAGGAGCATGGCATTACCCGTAACATTTCTTGCCCTCATACCCCTCAACAAAATGGAGTTGCTGAGAGAAAGCACAGGCATATTGTTGAAACAACCTTGAGCATGATGCATACTGTGGGCATTCCTTTTTCCCTTTGGACCGAGGCTTTCCATACAGCTGTTTACGTTATCAACAGGTTGCCCATGACCATCCTTGAAGATAATTCTCCGTATTTTGTTCTTTATAATTGTCATCCATCATATGAAGAACTACATCCTTTTGGTTGTGTATGTTATGTTCATATTGATCATTCATTGAGAAATAAGTTTCAAGACAGAGCTGTACAGTGCAAGTTTCTTGGGTATGCAGATGACTATAAGGGATACAGGTGTTATGATCCTCATATAGGCAAAATTCAGGTATCCAGAAATGTTGTTTTTTATGATGAAAATTTTGACACTCTGGGTTCATCTTCCACAGATACACAGGACAGTTATGATCCTTGGCTCAGTGACTCACTTTTATATGACTCGTTGCCTCATGAGGATTCATCTTTATTGACAGACAATGAACCCTGTACTTTCGATGTGGAACCACATATGGAAGACATTCTTCTTACCAAGGTTTTAAAACCCGTGACTCGGAACTCGACTCGTTCTTTATTGACTCGTGACTCGGCGGGTCAACTCGGTGACTCGGACCGGGTTTTGTTAACTTTTGATTTTAAAAGAAAAACAATATATAATTTGTCTGAAACCATGTTTTTGAGTAAACATAGTCTCCAAATGTCTGTAAGAATATAAAAACAACTGCAAAGAGCTATAGAGGTTTGCTTGAATAATTGAATTTGATATCTATACAAGCACTTTGACAGTCAATTTGTCATGTGCCACAGAAATCTGGGAGTTTAAAGATTAAAAGTTTATTAGATGTAGAACAGTTGGTCACGACAAGCAAAAATTCATTAATTTTGCTAGTTTAAGTTCCGACTCCCAAACCATTTCATCAGCTTGCAGAAAGTACTAGACTCTTTTAGCCTTACTCAAGACCTGGTTCTCCATTTCAACAGTTTATCTGATTTTTCATATCAATCCCAATTTTGAGGTAAACAAGGTCTGAAACTGCAAAATAGACCATTTTTTATTTGACAAAAGCAAATGCATACAAAAATCTCCTGGTTTTGCCAATAGAGTAAGTTTTTCAATGTATGTTTTTACTCAGTCAATTGTACATACAATCTATTAGAACACAATTTTTTTTTTCAAATAGTTTGTCAACATGTAAGCAAGTTTCTCAAGGGCTTCACAAATCAATGGCCTACAATATGCCAAAATTTCATGACTCAAAAAAACATATTTTTACATAAAAAAATATGATAAAGGTGTGATTCCTAGCAAATAAACCATGTTGAACACATATATGAGGTCAGATTGCTTAGATACAACTTGCACCTGTGATTTTTCAACTAGATTGTACAGACAGTAAACAGTAGACTGCATATATGTATATATATCATTACCATTTGAAACTCAAAAAACAAATTTCAAACATCCCAGAACTCGCCCGAGTCAGGCCGAGTCAAGCCCGAGTTTTGGCAAACCGAGTTTGCCTTGCCGGGTTGACTCGCTGGAGGGCCGAGCCGAGTCAACGAGTTGACTCGGCGAGTTTTAAAACACTGCTTCCTACAACAACATCCTCACGTTTTTCTGGTCTTGTTTATTCTCGTAGAACTCACCCAGTCAATGATGAGACTCCTCTACGACATTCCACTCGGGTTAGACATCCTATAGAGCGTTGGGTAAGTTATAACAATTTCTTTTTGGATTTTCAAACATTTCTAACCAGAGTTTCCAAAGAAACAGGACCTTCCTCTTTTCATGAGGCTGTCCATTCCCGTGCCTGGGTAGAGGCGATGAATGAGGAAATGGAAGCATTGCATGAATGCAACACATGGGAAATTGTGCCAAGGCCAGACAACAAGAATGTTGTAGGATCCAAATGGGTGTACAAGATCAAGCACAAACCGGATGGCAGTGTTGAGCGCTATAAGGCTTGTCTGGTTGCACGAGGCTTCACACAGCAATATGGGCAAGACTATGATGAAACGTTCAGCCCAATAGTAAAACTGGGCACAGTCAGGATTGTCATTGCGTTGGCGTTACAACATGGATGGTCACTCAGTCAACTTGATGTTAAAAATGCTTTTCTGCATGGTGAACTAAAGGAAGAAGTTTACATGGAGCAGCCACCTGGATATAGCATGCATGATTCATCAAATTGGGTATGTAAACTTCGACGCTCTCTTTATGGATTGAAACAAGCTTCTCGATCTTGGTTTGAAAGTTTTTCCACAGAGATCCAGCATCATGGGTTCAATAAAAGTGTTCTAGACCATTCATTGTTCATCTTCAAAAGTGGTTCAGCTATTGTTTGGGTGCTTATATATGTTGATGATATCATTATTACCGGGAGTGATGAGGATCACATATCTTGGGTTAAGTCTATGCTGATGGCTAAATTCATGATGAAAGACTTGGGTCCCTTGCGATATTTTTTGGGTGTGGAAGTTGATAGTCGACATGAGACTATTACATTGAGCCAACATAAGTACACTATTGATATTTTACTCGCTACAGGGATGGAGAATTGTAAACCAATTAGCACACCTTGCCTTCTAAATCATAAGTTAAGTGCTAAAGAAGGCACTACTTATCATGATCCTACTTTGTATCGTCGAGTTGTAGGGATGTTACAATACTTAACATTCACTAGGCCTGACATAGCATACTCTGTCAATCAGGCCTCTCAGTTTATGCATGCTCCTACAGATGCACATATGGAAGCAGTAAAAAGAATCCTTCGGTATTTAAAGGGTACGATTGGAGATGGTTTGATGTATAACAAAGACACAGCTTATACGTCAGGACATCGACTATTCACCTACACAGACGCAGACTGGGCTGGTGATCCTGATGAGCGCAGATCAGTTTCAGGGTATTGCATCCTTATCGGCAATAATGTTGTAACATGGAGTAGCAAGAAGCAAAAGGCCGTGGCGCGATCTAGTACTGAAGCCGAGTATCGTGCAATGGCAGCAGGAACAACCGATGTTACGTGGGTGAGACACCTACTGCAAGAACTACAAGAACCGATCTCGTCCTCTATGCTTCTTTGTGATAATCAGAGTGCTATTAATATTGCATTCAATCCCATTCTTCATTGTCGCACGAAGCATATCGAAATCGATCAACACTTTGTTAGACAAAAGGTGGAAGAAAAGGAAATTGAACCTGCATATGTTAGGTCAGATATGCAAGTTGCTGACATTTTTACCAAGGGATTATCCACTCATCAGTTTTGGGCACTCAAAGACAAGTTGAGCATGATCAAAGACCATACTCAACTTGAGGGAGGCTGTTAGTTTGGATCATGGATCCGACCCGATCCACCTTGAGATGCGTGAGCGGTGGCATGTTTGTAATTAGTTCTTATTACCTGTGTAAAGTTATGTCCTGCATTGTACCACTTATAAATAATAAGTAAAAAGGGAAAACCCTATTGCCGTTGACTACACTTCTCTCTCTTCTCTTTCTTTACCTCATCTCTAACCCCTGCAGGTTGGTATTTCTGATATTTCTGACAGGAGGTGCATATGCAATCAACATTGAGGTTATGTTGTGACAATAAAAGTGCCATCTACATAGCCAGCAATCGTGAAGAATATCTAACGAAGACTGTCATCCTGCACTATATAGCATCAAAATTTCAACTGGCTGATTTCTTTCCAAAAGTGCTTTCTTCTCCCCCAATTTCATTTCTTACTTGACAAACTTTCAATTATCATACCCTAAGTTTGAGGGGGAGTGTTAAGTCGTAATATATATATATATTATTGTAATAGATAATACCCATTAGGGGTATTTTAGTCATTTTATTGTTATAGAATAGGTTGTGCCCATTAGGGGCACATCTGTCTTGTATATTTTCCTTTATTTTTCTCTTTTTATTTTCTATTTTTTATGGGTATTTTAGTCAAATGCCACATAAAATCATTGGGATGCATCCAACGGCTCTATGAGCCCTCAAGTGTACATATAAAGGGGTATTCCCCCTTGGTTGGGTTATGCTTTTGCAAGCACCCGCACTTCTCAATAAAGTTTATATTTTTTACTGGTGTTTTAGCTCTTTAAGTGGCTTGTGTACATGTGTTTATGTATTGACCCATAAGTGGTCCCTTGTTTGGTTATGTTCTTGTGCTTTAGAAAGCCCATAAGAGGCACTTGTATAATTTTTCATTTTCATTACAAGGGGATGGTGAGTCAGTGATCCCCT
The DNA here is from genome assembly GCF_984573655.1 of Nuphar pumila. Taxonomy (NCBI): domain Eukaryota; kingdom Viridiplantae; phylum Streptophyta; class Magnoliopsida; order Nymphaeales; family Nymphaeaceae; genus Nuphar; species Nuphar pumila. The sequence continues at coordinate 80,783,621 of NC_143263.1, read as the reverse complement.
TTTCTTTGTCCTTTATCTAAGAAAAAACAAACAGAAGTAAGAAGAAATGAGAAAGAGAATTGAGATGGGGTGCATCCTATGTCACAGGGATTCGGCTAGCAAGGTGTCGCACCCGCGTCGACGCGACTCGACGCGGGTGCGGGTGCGGCATCGGGTGCAGTCAACCCGATCCTGGGTGCGTTGACCTAAGATCATTTCGGTCCATTTTTGTTTCGATTTCTTTTTAAAAGAAAAAATTTGCCCTACGAAATGGGCTGCGGAATTTTAAAAAAAAAATCTGTTGACAGTTGCTTGTTGCTGCTGCTCTTGTTTTATAAAGGGCCACTTGTGTCCACAACATCTGACGAGCTTTGTTGGCATCCCATGCTATTCCTGCCTCCAAACAATTAATTCACAGCATTGGAAAACATATTGTTAACTTGAAAATGATGATCCATCTTTCTCAAAAATTAAAACCAAAATTCAAGAGCCTTTTGAAGTCTTTATGCTTCAACCATCCAGATCCTTTTTCGTCAAGGATTTTCTCTCTTCATAATAAATGATAATGGTGGTGGTAGAGCCTTGGTGGCTATTAGTATTCACTTTTCTCCTGACGAGATGGGTGCTCTAGCCGTAGCCTTGTGTAGACCTCTCTTTTCCACATGTCAAATCCAATAAATTTCCTTTAGCTGTCATCTGTGTGCAACTGTATATAAAATGAAATTTGAAGAACCCAAGGAAGTGGCGTGGCAATGGCACCATAGGCCTCGTGAAGACTCTCTCTCCAACAAACCACGTCAAACCTTTCGCTTATATTTTTTTTCGTGAAGACCAGGGAGTTTCAGACATGATTGAATCATGACAATCAGCAGAACGCAGCAGGCTGGGTCGATCAGATTGCCAATCCATTCAGTTCATCAATTTTGTCCCGTTGAGCCAAAGTACACAACAAGCAGAACGTGGGTAACAAGTCTTCAAACAAACACACCAGCAAAAAAAAATTGGACCCCGACCCGCACCGGGAGAACCCCCGACCCCCTTCTCTCTCTCTCTCTCTCTCTCTCTCTCTCTCTCTCTCTCTCTCTCTCTCTCTCTCTCTATATATATATATATATATATATATATATATATATATATATATATATATATATATTTATATATATATATATTTATATATATATTTATATATATATATATTTACATTTTTGCCCCTGCCGCACCCCGCACCCGGGTTTTTTGGAAGTGCCGAATCCCCGCACCCGCACCCGCACCCATGTGACATAGGGTGCATCCCAAAAAAAAAATGATTTACTATTCAGCTGTATATTGTGTAAGAACTTTTGTGCCATCCTTCTTGATCATAGTCTATGCATTTGTATCTAAATTGTTATTGCCAACTATGTTATAAATTATGATTTATTGCTAGTGAATCTTGATTAAGAATAAGAAAATAAACTCCAAATTTTCTTTTACAGTTAATATTTTCAGTTTAAAGAAGGGAAGATTAGGGGAAGATGTTGCGTGAGAAAGACCCTTTGTGGAAGTTTGCAATTGAAATTTAAGTTTTGCAAGTTTTATTTGAAAACATTGATGATGGACTCATAATTTTATGGTTGTAATCTTGATTTGGACATTTTAGATATTGTGGTTTTTAATTCATAATTGTTGCTTGATAGTTGGTGAAAAGTCCTTAAGGTTTAGCTCATTTGTTACTTTAGATGTTGTGGTTTTTAATTTATAAATTGTTGCTTGAAGTGGATAGTTGGTATTTGATTTTTTTCTTTTATATTTAGCTCATTTGTATATTGTTGTTAATAATTTATAGTGCTTAGAAGTGTAAAATAATATGTTTTTATCATTTTTCTATTTATTTTTTATTTATTTATTTTTGCCGAGATTTTCCCAAGATTTTTCTGAGGAAAACAAACTTCTCAAAATCTCCAGAGATTTTCCCTTGCCAAGAAATTCCCAAGAATGGTATTTGTGACTATGTATCCAACACACTAGTTTCTTTCAGCAGATTCAAATTATATTTTCTCCATGACAAAAGATGTCCCATTTGACCTAAGCCCACGTATTCCTGGAAAATAGTGCAGTAGCCCCATATCCTTTATAAAGGGTCTTCTAGAGGCGACTCCTCAACCTTGCTATTTCTTCATCATCATTGCTTGTAATCACAATGTCATCCACATACACTACTCGTACAAAAACTGCATGGTCACTTCCACTTTGAGGGGATAAAAATGTGTCATTGTAATACCGATATTGACTGCTTCAACCCATAAATGCCTTTGTTTACCATGCATACATTCCCTTCTTCCCTTCATAATTTAAGTCCTAGGGGGAAAGGAACATAATACATCATAGTCACAAATATCGGTCTCAGCTATATTTCGGTGATGAAAACTCTTGCTATATTATTCTTTTTCAATAAATATCAGGAAAATCTCCAAAAACAAAAAAAATAAAAAAAAGTTGGAAAAATAAGAAAAATACATGTTAAGCAAAGAATCAATAAAACATGAATATAAAAATAAATATAAATAAGAAAGCATATATGCTAAGCAAAGAAGCAATAAAACATGAGTATAAAACATAAATATAAATTCTCGAGATTTTCTTCAATATTCATGATAAATTGAAATTCCCAATTTTTTCAAAATATCGTGACTTTTCCAATAAAAATGCTTTTTTTTTTACAGTGATAATATTGTGCAATATTTTGAAAATATCCTTGATATTTGCAACTATGACATATATACATACATATATATCCTCACAGTGGGCTAAAATTACCAAAATGCCCTATACACATGATTTGCTGACTCTTACCATTCTAACTATATTACAACTTGTATCTAAGCATGGTGCTACATGATTGTGCTTGTTACCACGAAACTAAGAGAAAAGGTGACAGACCAAAACACAGCCAAAAGAAAAAAAACAAAAGCTTATCCCAAAAATAGAATGAGGATCATTTCAACAAACAGACATAAAATAAAGCCCATCATATTGTGAATTCAAGTTTTATCTAATAGCTTCTCAACCAATGTGTTGGATCTGGATGTGATCATAGCTAACTCTACATCTGACAAGTATCTTATTGGTGACACTGTCACCTGCTTATGCATTCAAAGGAACTTTGCAGCAATCCTATGGCCCTCAAGCAGGACTCGACGCATTCTCCAGTGGCTGCAGCAAATGAAATATAAACCATTTTTTGTGTCCAGCACTTTAAAACACATTTAAAAAGTCAGTGACTACTCTTTGTCCCAACTGAATACCATCTTCCCCACCAGAAAGAAAAAAAAAAAGGATAAATTATATTTAATAAAGAAACTTTAGCTACATCACATTGACCATGCAGGCCAGTTCATAATTCCAGGTAGGCTCATATAGATTTCTGCCTTAGGTCGTTATATGGATCACAGCCTACAAAGACAGAATTTGGCAGAAAGCAGATGCAGAAAGTGGGGAACCTCGGGAAGTAGCAAAAGCAACATAAAATTAAATGATAGAATAGTCCCCTGAAGCACATGAAAGAGAAAAGATTTCTTTATAGGATCTTCCAAAAAATTACAAGTAATGGATATCAAACTGTTATTTTATGCTATGATTGCAAGTGCATGACTCAAACAATTGAAAACTCACTGGGACATTGATCAAAATATCAAGGTGATCAGAAAGAAAAATTGGATATTCACATCGCTGTTGAGGCTGATGTAAGAAGCATGTTACAAATAAGTAAACCAAATCATGTAGTTTCACCTGATGAGCAGAAGCCTTCGAAATCCAAGATGGAAGCAAGCATGGGGTATTATTTAATGCATCATAAGAAGTTTCCTTTGCCTTTCCACAGTCGACAACAAAAACTACATCATTGATGGTAATACTGGTCTCAGCCATGTTAGTGGCAAGAACTATTTTTCTCATACCATCTTCTGGATTGTCAAAAATTAACCTCTGCACAAGGGAAAAAAGAAATGGAAAAACTAATGTTGGTGGAAACATTTAAATAAAAAAATGGCAAATGCAGGTAATAATTAAGCTGTGTTCTCAAAAATCAAAATTTCTGATATTAAATTCATAAATTGGTAAATATGGCTACAGAGAGCAATCATGAGCAATAAATACTAACAATCTAAAATTAATGGGTATATATCATGTCTTTTAAAATGACTGAACTTGAAACACATTCTATTTCTTCTTTTTTCTTTGACACTCAAAAGACAATTTCTGAAAAGATAGATGCATAAGAATAGGATTTCTGAAGAAAAGATGGAAGACCTAGAGCTAATTATTGTAAAATCCAACCACGGTAACTTCTTTGTCTTAAAGAGAAATGGACAGGTTCAGATATCATCAGGATTGACCCTAGTGGAGTGTGAATGTTAACTAAGGCCAACATATTATACAATTTCTTCAGTAAAAAAACATGTTTTGCAGTATCAATGTAAGGTGTAAAAGGCATTTTAAGAGCTTAGAAATTGATGATAAAAATGTGACAAAATTTCATGATTCATAAATGAGCTTTTAAATTGGAATAACTTGATCAACAGTCTGTTTCCTGATAAGCTATCCATCCTAAACTCGTCCACTGCTCTGATTGACCAGATAAAACTCAGACCTATGGTACCCGGACACTCCATTTTGCCTTCTGTACCCATGTTGACATGTGTATCCCCGTGTCAGCACGCATCGACACTCGGACAGACCATTTTGCCCTCCGTACATACAAGTTTGTATTCAATTTATAATTTATAATTATATTTTCAGTTTATAACTTCATATTTTCAGTATATAATATATGTTTTAGATATAACATTATATTTAGATTATATTCAATTTATATTGAATTTATTTTGTATTTATGTGATATATATAGCTGTGTCCCCGTACCCACATTTTTTTGAACTGCCGTGGCGTACCCTCCGTACCCGTACCCGTACCCGCACTAGTGCCTAGGTGACATAGGCTCAGACCTATAATTTTCTGATAGATAGCAAGTTACCAATGCAGAAGCAAATGCTCCCTAGGTGAGTCCTATAAGGCTAACCTCTTGTATGGAATCAAACATGGCACAATGGAGTTCGAAGATCATTCCCACAACCATGAAAAAGACATCTTTTCTTTCTCACTTTTCTTCCCCACATGAATTGAAATGCATTTACGAAGAGCAGCGTACTACACAAACTATACCTGAGAGTCCACTCTATCCATTAGCATGATATCTCGAGCTTTGTTTTGGTAAATTTTCAAAATGGAACCTAACCCTTTGGTTTAATTTGGATATGCACCTAACATCTATTTTTTTTTAAAAGGCCCCAAAGTGTTCATGTGGATTTAAAATAAATTTTTGAAATTAACTGAAGTTACTACTAACATGTCTTGGATTAATACAAATGAAATTACCAATTTACTCTCCAACAATTAGAATATACTCTAGATCTCATATGCCAACCTGGGTTTGGGAGGCCTATAAATTAGGCAGACTCTGCTTTGACATCCTAATCACTTTATTTTAGTTTGCATTTTGATTTAGAAGTCAACTTTTGATCTTTAGATCATCAACAGCCCCATGCTGCAAGAAATTGGCTCAACTTTTTTTTAAGCAGCAAATTGGTTCAACTTGGAGAAGAGAGAAAAAGTGATTAATACATTTTTAGACGTCGTATTTGATATTTTGTTATAGATTTTTTACTATCTTTACCCTCTTACACATGGGATTTAGACCATGTTTGGAAGCAAGAAAGGATCTCATAAGAAAAGAAAATTTTGCCTATAAGAAGATTTGATATGAGAACTTTTCCAAATGAAATTTTTTTGCTTGTTTGTGTAATAAGAAAATTAGGGTTGAAAAACTCTCTCTCTCTCTCTTTATATATATATATATATATGAGGAAGATAGGGAGAAGGGGATCGATTAGACCCCCTTTCGCATGCCCACACACACACAGAGAGAGGTGCATCAGAGGAAGATGAAGATGAAGGTAGTAGAGGGGCAGCAAATAGGATGACATGCTTTGAAAAGTGAGGGATTGCTCTAATGCAAAAAAGAAAACTTTTGATATGAAAAATTCAGGAAATTTTTCTATCAAAAATCTCTGTTTTTGGAAAAAGCTTTCCTTCAAAAAATTTCTTTCGTTTGGGATGGATGGAAAAGTTGTAATGAAATACGCAAAAGCACAAATACTAGCAACCAAGGGCTTACAAGATCACACTTACACACGTGCACATGCACAAGTCCACTATGGAACTTAAGCAAAAGCCAATAAGGCAATTAGGATATTATGCATCAAATGCTTAACACATGCACTAAAGAACAAGAGGGTTTTATTTATACAGAAAAGACCCAAGTAGGAGGGGCTGTTGAGAGCTCTTAATGGTCATATTTATGACCGTTGGGCACTCCCAACCAATGTTTTAAAACCCGGTGACTCGTCACTCAGCTCGTCCTTGAGTGACTCGTGACTCAACCGGGTCAACTTGGTGACTCGGATAGGTCATGCTAACCTTATTTTTATATAGAATATATGAATATATGTATATATTATCTATATATAATATACATTATATGATATTTTTATAGTATATTTAATGTATAATTTTATTAATACATGTATAATCATATTTTTATATATAATGTATGTGATTACATATAAAATATATTATATATGTATATTTATGCGTGACTCGCCCATGACTCGGCCGAGTTTTGCTAAAGTCGGGTCACACATGTTTTTTGACCCGGTGACTGGGCGATCCGAGCTGAGTCAACCGAGTCACCGGGTCAACCTGGTGAGTTTTCAAACTATGCTCCCAATGACTCTTTGGGCCAATGCCCAAAGAGCCCCAAGTCTTTTGATAAAAGACAAAAAAAAGGAAAAATAAAAATAAAAACTACTAAAACTATTATCCCTAGTGGATATTTTATTATAAGAAAAAAAGATCAAAATACCCTTGACTCGAAAATGAAATTACATACATATAATTTAATATCACCCCTTAAACTTATGGTGCAAACACTGAAAGTTTGTTAAGAAGGAACAAAAAATGTGGAACAATAAGAGCTTTAGTAAGGAAGTCTGCAAGTTGAAATTCAGAGGTGACAAAAGGCAACTCAATAGTTTCTCTCAAGAATTCCTCATGAACGTAATGATAGTCAATTTCGATATGAATGGTGCGCTCATGGAAGGTGTGGTTGCTAGCAATATAAATTGCGCTTTTGTTGTCACAACACATCTTTGAGGGTTTGAAGCAGTCGATACCCATATCTTTGAGAAGATTTCTTAACCATACAAGTTTCATAGTTGTTGTTGTCATAGCTCTGTATTCAGTTTCAGTAGAAGATAATGACACAATTTGTTACTTCTTACATCTCCAGGAAATTAGTAAATCTCCTAAAAAAACACAGAAACCAGTAGTGAAGATTCTATCATTTGGATTGCCTCCACAATCAGCATCAGGATAGACAAGTAAATCTAAAGATGATGATAGAAGGATCCCTTTAGTTATGGTGTTCTTGACATATCTGACGATCTTTAGAACAACACTCATATGCACAGTACTTAGAGCATGTTGAAATTGACAAGCAGAGTGAACTGCATGTGCTATATCTGGTCTGGTGATAGACAAATAAGTGAGACCCAATTAACTGTCGGTGAGGTCTGAGATCTTCGAGAAGAGTCTTATTTTTAAGTCTTAATTTAGCATTCACCACTTCAGGAGTTTCTACTTTCTTATAATCTGAAATTTCAGATGTAGCACAGACATATGCAACAAGTTTTATTTGAGAAAGTATGTACTCTCTTGGAGAATAAACAACTTTAATTCCTAAAAAATAACTTAAGAGTCCTAAGTCAGACATATCAAAATTTTATTTTAAAATATTTTTAACATTACTAACACCCTATTTGTCATTTTCTGTTATTATCATATCATCTACTTAAAGTAAAAGGATAATAATGTCAGTACCTATACTAGTCATTCTAGTTATGAGTGCAAAAGTTTTCTCATAGTCAAATTTGTATTCTTGAGAGTATCTTTTAGCTACTAATCTAGCTTTATATCTTTAAAGTTTCATCACTCTTTATATCTTTAGAGTTTCATTTTCTGTTATTATCATATATGAAAATATCATCTACTTAAAGTAAAAGGATAATAATGTCGGAACCTGTACTAGTCATTCTAGCTACGAGTGCAAAAGTTTTCTCATAGTCAATTTCGTATTCTTGAGAGTATCTTTTAGCTACTAATCTAGCTTTATATCTTTAGAGTTTCATCACTCTTGGTTTTGACCTTAAAAATCCATTTGCATCCAATGATTTTCTTGTTCCAATGTAACGAAACTATTTCTCAAGTTTTTGCTTTCCTAAGAGCATCTAGTTCTATGTTCATAACTTCAATCCAATGAGGAACATTTTTAGCTTCATTATAATGTGAGGGCTCATGGTATGACTGTAATGCTATTAGGCAAGTCCTGGCATTAGGAGATAGTGACTCATAAGAAACAAACCTATTTGGTGGAATAGGCACTCTACTAGACCTTTTAAGTAAAGTTTCTTCTATAGGTATAAATTCACTATAACAAGAAAAATTTTCTAAGGCACTAATAGGATTTTTTTGCTCACGTTGGGTATAAACATTAATATTTTTATTAGAACTACTAATGATTTCATCACTACTTGGTGATGTCCCAATATTGGGATCTTCAAAAATGTTATCATCTACATTTTCATGATGACTCCAAGAATAATCATTAGCATGTATATCTTCTTTTGGAGAGAGATCATATAAAAACATATAGTCTATTTCATCTTTTTTATTATTCTTTTCAAAACAATTTTCATCTTCCAATAATGTCACATCTTTAGAAATATAAAGTTTATTATTTTTGGAATCAAAGCATCTATATCCTTTTTTATTTTCACCATACCCGATGAAAACACATTCAATAGTTTTAGGGGATAACTTGTCTCTTTTATGTAAAAGCACAAAACATTTGCAACCAAAAATACGTAAACGATTGAAATCGGGTGTTATCTTGAATAATTTCTCATGAGAAACATTTTTTTAAATGGAAGAAGGCATTCTATTTATCAAAAACGGCTTCGGCCCCAAAAAATTTAAGAATATTTTTTGAAATAAATAGAGTTCTAGCGGTTTCTATTATGTGTCTATGTTTCTTTTCCGCTAGTTTATTTTGTTGAGGTGTCTTAGGACAAGATCTTTGATGGCAAATCTCATTTTATTTTAAATAGTTTAAAATTAATGGATAGATATTTACCACCTGAATCAAATTCTTTAAAGAAAGAGAAAACTTTTGATTTAAAGTTAAGAAAATAAATCTACATATATCTAGTAAAGTCATTAATAAAAGTAACACAATATGAGTAACCACCTTTAGATATGACCAGAGAAGGACCTCCATACATCTGAGTGCACCAATTCAAAGGGTTTTGTCGAAACAAATGTTCTATTTAAAAATGGAATGGATTTCATTTTTCCAAGTATACAATCTTTGCAATTTATATCTTTTTCATTAAAAAATTTTCCTCCAAAAAGAAAAAGATACATTTTAGAGTAGCTTGGAAGTCCAAGTCTTTTATGCCAAGTTTAAATGCCTTTATCTTGGACAGTTACAAAAAAAAATTAGAGGAAGAGGTAAAGAGTCCATAAAGTAAAGATCTTTCTTCCTATGGCTTTGAGCAATCCGCTTTCCAAACTGGAGATCCTGCACAACACAATCCTTAGATAAGAAAGATATTTCACATCTATGGACGGCAATTTGAGAGACCTAAAAAATATTTAAATTTAATCTGGGGACAACCCTAACTTTTGAAACAAGACAATTTTGAAAGATTTTGAAAGTTCTTATTCTTTTGATTTCCAAAGAGGTCTCATCGGTGGTAGAAACATAAGACAAGTTTGAATTGGTGCATATATCGGATAAAGCATTCTCATGAGGGGTCATATGAAAAGCTACTCCTGAATCTAGAATCCAACAATACGTATTGGGAGAAGAGGAGGAGGCAATGGCAGCACCCGATGTAGATGATGTGGCTTTAAGAATTTGTTGAAGCGCCAAGAAAATTTGACCAAGTGTATCTTTAAGATCACCCTCACTTTTGCTTTATTTATGCTTCTTGTAAGTAGATTCTTCAACCGAAACAACCTTATACTTGAAGGTTTCATTCAACTTAGGACAAGTAGGTTTAATGTGCTCTGGCTCATTACAATGATGACAAATAATCATTTTTCTTTTACCACTATAGTTATTATTATTACTATAGTTATTTTTCCTCTCAAAGTGTGGAGGCTTATAAGTCTTAATATTGTTACCGAGTTTAGACACTGCTAAAACTTCATCACAACTTTTACTCATTCTAAGGCGAGTTTCTTCTTGGATAATTTCGGCAATAGTATCCTCAAGAGAGAGAGGAGTACATCCATATAGAATAGAAGATCTAACTTGTTCAAATTCAAGACGAAGCCCATACAAAAAATTGAAAGAATCTCTCTTGTTCTATTTGTTTTTGCCTAAGTTCCACATCTTAAATGGCAACCCCCTTAGGCTCCAAAAGCGCAAGTTCATCCCATAGAGGATTCAATGCACTATAAAAATCCTGGATACTTAAGTCCCCTTGATTAGTAGCCCTAATTTTTCCTTGCAAAAGATATGTTATTGCAAGATCCTTTTGGGACCTTACATGAAAAACCAAGCTTCATTCGTTTTTCGGAATTTAGCAATATTATTAGTGCATACCTTAAGTTCGACATTGTTCATAAACCATGCAAGAATTTTTGTATAGTTACTCTCTCAGTCTTCCAGTTGCTTATGATGATCCTCAATGGCCATGACACAAGCATTTCTCTCTAGAGCATTCTTTTGTCCTCTTCTAGTTTGGTGAGCTTGAGTTGAAGTTCAGGGATTGTGCCCATCATATAAACCCAAAGCTTCTTTCCCTTGAGATTATTCTCCATGGTGGAGGTTGTTAAAATGTAATCTTAATATATATATATATATAATTTAATATCATTATATTTTCTTTTATTATTTTTCTTTATTTTCTTTTTTAGCATTTAGTTCAATAGAAACTAGATATTTGATCCAGTCAAGTTCCTGTTGGAACTTGACTGTGCAAATAGCTGTTGGACTGTAGTCCAACAGCTATAATAAATGCTGTTGGACTACAGTCCAACAGCTATAATAATAAATGTTGTTGGACTGTAGTCCAACAGCTATATTAAGAGACGTTGGAATCCAACGTCTCTTTTGGAGAGCTCATAATGAGCTCTCCTCTCTCCCACTTTTTTGTATATATAGGGGTGAACCCCTTCAATGTAAATTACCATGCTTCTTAAGCATTTTGTTCATGAATAAAGTATTATTTATTTTTCAAGTGTTCTTCCTTTTATACCCTTTCAAGGGTCATGCTTGTAGTGTCTCCAATAGAGACTTGTTTGTGAGTTATTTGTGCATTTGTTGAAGACCACCATTTCATTACATGGTATCAGAGCTACGAAATCCTTAGATCTTGAAGTGCTTCTGCCTCGATTTTCGTGCCACATTTACAAAAGGTGTTTCATCACCTTGTTCTTGGCTCAAGAAGATTTGTTTGAAGAAAGGCGAACTTGTGCTACAAAAAAAAATGGTTTTGTATCCTCTCTTATTCTTTTGTCTACTCTTTTTCTTTTCTTTTTATTTTTCTCTCTCTCTCATCCTATTTATTCCTCTCTTACCCTTGTAAAAGATGGATGACAATGATAAGATCACCATCATTCCTATGAAGCTAAATGATACTAACTATGTAATGTGGGCTTCGATTATGAAGCACCACATTTGGGGAAAAGGTTTATGGGGTATAGTGGATGGTTCCGATTTGGAACCTAAACTATCTCTTACCAAGAAAGAGGGTGATAAAGAGGTTCCTCTAACGGAAGAAGAGAAGAGTAAGGCGTTAGCCACTTATGAAAAGAAATGGAAAGAATGGAGGATAGGGCATGCAAAAATTATGTCATGACTCATCAATAGCATAGACATTAAAAAATGCTCTAGTCTAGCTAAGTTTGAGCATGCCGATAAGGCTTGGGAATACCTCAAAAACATGTATTCCCTTAAAGATATTGCACATGTATGCAATTTACAAGATAAAGTTCGGACAATGACTCAAAAAGATAAAACTATTCGAGAATATTATAATGAGTTGTCCGAACTTTGGGAAGAGTTGGCTCTTCTTGAGCCCAAATGGCATTGTGCCGAAGACATCGAGCTTCGCCAAAAGCAACTCGATATGGAACATTTCTATCAATTTGTGAATGGTCTAAGGCCGGAGTTTGAATCCACCAAATTGGCCCTTTTACATCGTGGAAAAATTCCTTTTATTGTTGATACTATAGAAGAACTCACTATGGAGGAAAATAGACTTAGAAAAAGTACTCCAAAAGTTGATGATGACTCCGTTTTAGCTGTATCTAGACCGGGGAATCATACTCGTACTTACAAGCCGCCTCATTTTGGAAGGCAAAACGGCGACTTTGATAAAAGAAAAGTTATTTGTCATCATTGTCATGAACCGGGGCACTATAGGCCTCAATGTCCAAAGTTAAAAAGAAGAGAAGAAAAAAGAGTTGCATCTGTTGAATCTGAGTCAAAAGATCAAGATGCACCTGTGTCTATGGCTCAACTGATGGAAATCCTTCAACCACTTCTCAAAGGGGTATCCTCCTCAACCGAAGCCTCAACTGGAGCGGCAGTTGCATCTTTCTCCGGTCCAGGTAACTTTCCTTGGCTTTTAGATTCTGGTGCTTCTTTTCATATGACCCCAAATGTTAATAGTCTATCCGAATGTCTTAAAAATAACTCAAGTGTGTCAAAGGTTTTTACAGCCGATGGCACATCTCTCGAAGTAAAAGGAATAGGATGTTTTGAAAATCTTCAAAAATCCAAAAGATTTTTTATCCCAGAAGTTAGATATATCCCTAAACTTAATTTGAATCTCTTATCTGTCTCGCAAATATCTGATTATGGATGTAATATCTCATTCTCTTCTCATGGTTGTTGGGTACAGGATCGCCAGTCAGGGAAGCTGATTGGGGAAGGCCATAGAGAATGAGGACTTTATTACATGGACTTTTTGGAATTACCCAAGAATGCATTTTGTTATAATATTCAGAAATTAGAATTGGATTTATGGCACAAAAGGCTTGGCCATCCTCATATGTCTAAAATTCAATATTTTCCAAGTTTGGAAAAATTTTGTAATTCTGAAAATTTTTCTTGTAAAGACTGCATTCTTGGCAAAATGAAAAGGTTACCATTTCTTAGTAGAACTTTTGTTTCCTCACGACCACTTGAGTTAATACATTCGGATGTTTGGGGCCCCGCACCAGTAATTTCCAAAGGTGGTTATACATATTATGTCATTTTTGTTGATGACTTTTCTAGACATACTTGGATTTATTTTCTTAAACATAAATCTGATGTCTTTGCTAACTTCCAAATATTTCATAAAATGGTTAAAAATAAGTTTCAAAATGATATTTCTATTTTTCGCACTGATTCAGGGAGAGAATTTATGTCCAACGAATTCAAATACTATCTCAATTTACATGGTATTACACATCATAGATCATGTCCACACACTCCACAACAGAATGGCCTAGCCGAACGCAAACATCGGCACATTATGGAAACTACTAGGACATTGCTAATTGCAAATCAAGTTCCAAAAAGTTTTTGGGCTGAAGCGGTCCTAACTGGCACCTACCTCATTAATAGGATGCCATCTTCCTCATTAAAGAATACAACTCCAATAGAAAAGCTTGTTAACTTAACTCCAGATTATTCTAGATTAAGAGTCTTTGGATGCAAATGTTTTGTTTTCACCAACAGAAATGACAAACTCTCTCCTCGTGCAATCCCATGTGCCTTTTTAGGATATGCTGATAATCAAAAAGGCTACAGGTGTTTCGATTTTCAAAATGACAAATTATATGTGTCAAGAAATGTATCTTTTTTGGAAAAAGAAAGCTTCTTTGAATTTGAAAAATCCAAGGATGTCACTGAATACTCGTTTTTAATTGATCCAATTTCAAAATCCAATGAATGTGATGTTGGATGTGACCTTGACAATGATCAAAGTCCTATTGTTGTTGAAAATGATGATAATGAAGAGCAAATCCATAGGGATGTTAGTCTACAATATTCAAGACGTAGAGAGCAAAATCTTCCATGTGCATTACAAAAATACTCTGAAGTCTCACCTAGAAGAACGTCTAGAATCTCTAAACCTCCAGAAAAATTTGTGTCTTATGAATCTTTTTCACCCACGTATAGGGCCGCCATTACATTAATACAATCATATGTTGAACCATCATCCTATTCTCAAGCAAAAAATCATATAGAATGGATAGAAGCCATGAAAATAGAATTGGATGCACTAAAAAAGGCCAATACTTGGACGATACAAGATATTCCTCCGGGTAAGAAACCTATAGGTTGTAGGTGGGTATACAAAGTCAAAACCAAAAGTGATGGGACCCTGGAAAGATATAAGACCCGTTTAGTAGCAAAAAGATATGCCCAAGAGTATGGCATCGATTATGAAGAAACATTTGCTCCTGTGGCCCGTATGACCACTGTTAGAACTTTAATAGCCTTGGCCTCCATTAGAATATGGCCTATCTTTCAATTAGATGTCAAAAATGCTTTCCTGAATGGGAATCTCGTTGAAGAAGTATACATGGAAGCCCCACCTGGTATTAGTATCCCTAAGGGTAAAGCTCTTCGTCTAGAAAAAGCTCTTTATGGTCTTAAACAGGCTCCAAAAGCCTGGTATGACCGATTTAGTCATGTTATGCTTGATATTGGTTTTCAACCTTGTTTAACTGACACTGCTTTGTTTGTTAAGAAATCTGATGCAGGCATCATTATTCTTCTTCTCTATGTGGACGATATGATCATCACCGGAGGCGACAAACAGGGAGTTGCAAATATCAAATCTCTTCTTAAAACTCACTTTGAAATGACTGACTTAGGTTTATTAAGATATTTTTTAGGCATTGAAGTTGCTTATTCCCCTCGGGGTATTTGATATCTCAATCTAAATTTGCTCTTGATATCGTTTCCAGGTCTGGAATTACAGATGATAAGAAAGTAGACACTCCAGAAGTTGTCAATGTTAAAATGAAAATTAATGATGGAGAACTTCTTGATGATCCTACTCCTTATAGACAGCTTGTTGGAGCTCTTTCTTATCTTTCCATTACTAGGCCAGATATAACTCATGCGGTTCATATAGTCAGTCAGTTTCAGCATGCTCCCACCTCCGTGCACATGGGAGCGATTTTGCGTATTATTAGATACTTAAAATCCTCTCTTTCACGAGGACTCTTCTTGTCTGCTTCATCTTCATTAAATTTAATTGCATATACTGATGCTGACTGGGGAGGTGATCCCAATAATAGACACTCAACTACTGGTTTTTGTGTGTTCTTAGGTGAAACCTTAATTTCGTGGAGGTGCAAGAAGCAGCAAAAAGTCTTTCTTTCCTCCACCGAAGCTGAATACAGACCCATGGCAACTACCACTATGGAGGTTGTTTGGCTCAGACGATTGCTAGCGGATATGGGAGCTAAAGCAACGCAAGCTTCAAAGATGTGCTGTGACAACAAAAGTGCGATCTACATTGCAAGCAACCGGACATTCCATGAGCGCACTAAACACATTGAGATGGACTGTCACTATGTCAGAGAGGAATACTTACATGGAACCATTGATATGCCATATGTTACATCAGAATATCAATTAGCAGACTTCTTCACCAAGCCTCTCGCTGCTCTCAGATTTCACTTCCTCTTAGACAAACTTTCGCTCATTGTACCGTAAGTTTGAGGGGGAGTGTTAAAATGTAATCTGTAATATATATATATATATATATATTATTTAATATTATTATATTTTCTTTTATTATTTTCTTTTATTATTTTTCTTTATTTTCTTTTTTAGCATCTAGTTCAATAGAAACTAGATATTTGATTCAGTCAAGTTCCTGACTATGCAAATAGTTGTTGGACTGTAGTCCAACAGCTATAATAAATGCTGTTGGACTACAGTCCAACAGCTATAATAATAAATGTTGTTGGACTGTAGTCCAACAGCTATATTAAGAGACGTTGGAATCCAACGTCTCTTTTGGAGAGCTCAAAATGAGCTCTCCTCTCTCCCACTTTTTTGTATATATAGGGGTGAACCCCTTCAATGTAAATTACCATGCTTCTTAAGCATTTTGTTCATGAATAAAGTATTATTTATTTTTCAAGTGTTCTTCCTTTTATACCCTTTCAAGGGTCATGCTTGTAGTGTCTCCAATAGACACTTGTTTGTGAGTTATTTGTGCATTTGTTGAAGCCCACATCATGTAGTTTTTCTCATTGAGTTTGAAGGAGAGGTCAATTTTGCTCTCCATTGGTGAGAAGAATAGAGAGAGGAAATGAGAGAATGAGAGCACAAAGTTTTAGAAAATTGTCATAAATACAAACACTTGATAGCAAACTTCCACGAGTCCAAGAGCACAATGGTTCTGATACCATGTAATGAAATACGCGGAAGCACAAATACTAGCCACCAAGGGCTTACAAGATCACGCTTATACACACGCACATGTCCACTATGGAATTTAAACCAAAGCCAATAAGGCAATAATAAGAAAAAAATAAAGGATATTATTCATCAAATGCTTAACGCAAGCATTAAAGAAGAAGAGGGTTTCAACCCCTATTTATACACAAAAAGACCCAAGTAGGAAGAGCTGTTGGGAGCTCCAAAGAGTCATTGGGAGTGCCCAACAATCATATTTATGACGGTCGGGCACTCCCAATGACTCTTTGGGCCAATGCCCAAAGAGCCCCTAGTCTTTTTATAAAAGACAAAAAAAGGAAAAATAAAAATAAAAACTACTAAAACTATTATCCCTAGTGGATATTTTATTACAAGGAGAAAAGACCAAAATACCCCTGACTCGAAAATGAAATTGCATACTTATAATTTAACAAAAGTTGTCGCTTTGTCTTTCCTAATTGATTTTTTCCTGCCATTTTCTCACTTCCAAATGTGCCCTTAGAGAAACACTGGATGAGCACAATTGGGCATGGCCACTATTTGCAAAGATCACTATATCCAAAGCAAGCATTGGTGGTTCCTTCATTGTTCAAGTGGACTCTTCCTGCCCACTAGTTTGACATAATGGGAGAGGTCAATCACATAATATGCAAGGCCCATTGTCAGAAAACCTTTTGTTTATTTCATGTTGATACCTTAGTTTCAGGTCCAGAGTTACCGGAAGCGCCTAGGTAAGTGGGGAAGTGTGCTTCCCTAAAGCGAGCTTCGAAAGCGCAAAACGTCGCGCTTCCGAAATGTGTGCGGAAGCGCCATTTTTTAATGGAAAGCGTGCTTCCCATCATGCTTTCCCCTTGCTTCTCCCATTTTTTCAATTTTTTTGTATTTTTTTATTTTATTTTTTTCGCTTCCTAAGTCGCTTCCGAGACGATTCCCGATTCGCTCCTAAGTGATCCCACGCTTCCCGCTTCCTAAAATTTTGAAAGTGCCTCGCTTCCCGCTCCCGTATCGCTTCCTGCTCCCGCTTCCTCATCTGGCAACCATGTTCAGGACACTCACCAAGGATGACAAATGACTTTCTGAAAAGATTCAAGGTTGCAACAGATTCCTCTATTAATAAATACTAATATATAGTTTAGAGTCTTACAAAAGTAAACAGGCCAAGCATTACCAAGGCATTAGAAACTATTTTTTAATGTAAATTTGTTTTTTTATAATGGTATATGGGCATCCCACTATATGGAGGACACTTGACCACTAAGTGTTTTACAACAGTGGCACCTAAAGTTGAACGAGCCAATTCTATAACACTTGCTCGGTGTATTAGGCTAGCATCAAAACTATGGAGAAGTCGTATGCTAGAGAACATTTTCAGCATTCAATGGATGACAAGTTAAAAAGCTTTTCAAATAATGTGATGGAATGCAGTAACAACTCCAAGAAAAACAGCCTTGAAATAGAAATGATTTCAGCCCTAATACAGGATAGTTGGCACTAAGCGACGGTAGAAAGCATCATATGAGAGAGAGAGAATTGGAACACGCTGCAATAAAAGAGAGCAGCCTTGACATAAAAGAACTACAGCCCTTTTAGCACAACACCATGCTTCAGGAAAATAATAAGGAACTAAAGGTGAAGACCATGAAAGTCAAATAGGGTTTGTCCAATGTCTCACACAATGGATGGGGTATTATGGTTATGTTTCTGCTTTGAGCAACCAAGAAGGGTAACTACATATTACAAGGACATTCGAGTGTCTGGCTGTTGGGGAAAGGTGACTACATGTTAAATCTCACAACAAAGGCTCTTAAATGGCTATGGAGCATATAAGATGCAGTAAAGATTGTGATTCAACTTCTCATACTTCTTAAGAATGAAAATTTCAATTGAATTAAGGATGACAGATGAACCAGTATTGCAAAGGATAACAAATCAACCTGATGACTGTGCAAGTGGGTGTAGATAGAGTGGCCATTGGCCAAGGCCAAACTTTTGGTTGGAAAGGAACTCGAAATCCTTTTCTGACCAAGTCTGGTATCACAAGCATGCATTTTCTCATTCTTCAAAATATTGCATTGCTCCTTAAACACACAATGAGGTGGAAGCATAAACGAGGTGCCAGATCGAGATAGACCAGCAGTACCATGGGAAAGGGAAGATGTGGATCCAGATTTTGCAGATTCATATTCAGCCCCAGGATCATCTTAGGAAAGTAGCACCTTATAAGGGTTAGTGAAGTGTCATAGTGATTCTTGGAATGAGAAAAATATCAATGAAAGCATTTCAATTCATGCCTTTTTAACGGACAAATAACCCCCATCAACCAAGTTCACACTTTTTTCTTTTTTATATGTATTTTGCCCCTCTAAAACAATATATATTTTCTTTCGTTCTTAAAATTATAGAGGCAAGCTTATTTTTCCAAAAGTTTGTCATCATCATCAAAAGTTTGAGAGGGTGTATGGTTGGTGGGTAAAAACACAAATAATTTCACCATGTTTTGCAGGTTTTTACTCTTTAGGGAAGTTTTTGGCAGCTCACTTATAAAATGCAAATTTCCAAAAATATGCAACCACATATACCCTTAAGCTTCTAAATGTTGAAGCTTCAACCAGATTAATGCTAAGTTAATGTAACTTGTCAGTTCAAAGTATATCTTCTGTCGTATACAAGGATAAAAAGAAATTAAGACCAGAAGAATGCATTCTAACTTAATGTAACTAACCCAATGAAGCATACAATTTTTTAGATTAAAAGCATTAACACTACACATAAAGGAAAAGAAAAGAGAAGAATAATCTCACCTGCTCTGAACTAGCCATAGATCCATGGCATGCAAGCACTAGTACTTTACTACGATCTCCCAAGAAAGGATGAGCTTGAAGCTGCTCCTTGAGAGAATTAATGTCATCCCAACCGGTCATAAATACCAGAATGGCACCAGGCCTTTCATATCTACAGATATGGCATAGCACATTTTCTATGAGGTTAAAACCTATAGAATCCGGATTCCAATATGACAATGACTCTCGTGTTCTCAAACTGTATTTCTTGAAGTCAGCAGTCTCCAGTGCCTCCTGTCCATATAAAATTTAGTAAGATAATGAGGAAGAAGAAGACACAGGAAAAGGTCATACAATGAAATGGAACCAAAATCTAGACAAACAGCACTGTATACCTCAACAAGAGTGGCTATTTGACTCTTCCTCTTCCTGAGAGCTTGTTTCTGAATTTTCCACATCCTTTCTTGCCCATAATCATCTACCTGATTATATGGAGTCAAACGATACCCAGTAACCTCAAGAATGTTCTCCAAGAAATGGGTGCGAACTGGATGGGTGAATCCCTGAAATGGGAACACAAAATCCTCTGAAACCATGAACACTGAACCAAAATGTCATGCCCAATTACTTGAGGAATAAATAAAAGATTGCAAATGAGAAAAAAGTAAAATGCATAATACCAAACTCGCCATCTTTTTCATTTCATTTTAGCATAAAACACACGAAAAGAACAAGTTTGACCAGAAAATAAAAAGTTCAACAACAACATTAAGGCTCTGTTTGGGATCTGACAGCTGGGGAAGGAGCTGTGAATTCAAGCAGAAGTTCAGTCAAAATCTTATAAAATGGCAGTTTAGGAAAAAAAAAACAGAGAGGCATTTGAGGATCTGAGGTGCTTGAAGATTTTGATCCATTCTTTATGTACCCGAAGGCGAAAACAAAGTTGGCAAATATACCTCTTTAGAAGATTATTTGACAATTTCAACATTTGAATACTCTCCACTTCTCCACACCCCAACTCCCTCCTACACCAAGCTCCCAAACAGTGCCTCTTATGCTTCACAGTCGAAGACAAAAGGAAAACCCTCATTAGCAAGGGCTGAGAAGTTAATCAATGTAACTGAAAACTCCATAAACATAATTTTTTAGATCGGAGCTGACAACAGCCATGTTATTTCAGTACTCTAGAATGTTTTTCCTGGGAAAGATGACACCACATATCTAGGACTTCAGAAACCCATAAAAGAGCATGAAAAAATTTTCATCAGGTACAACTAGCAAGTCCATATTACTCTCTTAGGAACTTGACCATGGCTTAATTCCTCATGGACAGCTTCCTCTTTCTTTTTTGAGGTATTGAATACACCCAAAACTCTGAGCTTCATGTTGTTATTACCTAGGGATAACAAGCTGATCTTCCTAATGGTTCACATTGATGGATAGGTTTGGCACCTCGATATTGGCTCATTTCCACCTGGCAAATATAGCATGTCCCAAGGGTTGGGTTGCCAAGCTACTCATATCTGATACATATAAGCCTGAAATAGTTCTATTCTCATGTACCTTCATTGAGGACTTTCACAAAGAATTTAAACAAAATTATGCACTTGAAAACATTAATGAAGAAAACCAAAGTTTTCTAATAAAGCCTCAATAAAATTTCATCATTATATTCAGTTTTTTGAATAAAAAAGGTCTACCAAAAAGCAAAATGGAAGTATCAATGTTTTTTAGTTAGGTTTTCATTCATAATTTCCGAGTGTAATATGAATACAAAAGGGTTGGGTTGGTCAGAACTCTAATCGAAAAACCACAACATTATTTTCTAGTATGGAACTTAACATAATATACGAGCGTCTAAGACACAGGGATTCGGTCAGCAGGGTGCCACACCTGCATCGATGCGACGGGACTCTGGTGCGGGTGCGGCACCCGGTGCGGTCAAGCCGACCCTGGGTGCGATCAACGCATCCACATAACAGTCTAATTCTGGACTTAAAAAAAACAAATAAATAAATAAACCTGATGAAATGGAGTTTGCGAGGGATTCGAGCAAAAAAATCATCTCCTCTAAGCAGACCCCGACGCCGACGCCTTCTCTTCTCCACTTAGCAGTCTCCAACGCAACCCATCTCCGGCGCGACGACTCCAGTCTCCAAGTATGTGACTCTCCTTCAATCTCTCTCCCCCTGTCTCTCTCGCACTTCTCGTTCTCGGCTAAACCCCTGCCCCGCCTCTCTCTCTCCCCTCTACGTACCTCTCTCTCTCTCTCCAACTCTGTCCGGTAGAATTTTTTTCGTAAGGGGTCCCGGTCCCCTATTTTTGCAGTGATGTTGTAGTGCATTGAGCTTTGGCTGTTGTTGCTTCGTTTCAGCCTAGGATATGAGGATCACGACGTTGCCACTTTACCTTTCATTTGTGCAAATGTAAAATGTTACAACTTGTAACATTTTGCAGTCATTGTGCCAGTGACAGCTTAATCGCCAAGTTTCACCTTATTATAAAAGAGAAAAGAACCTCACACAATGAGCTTCCCTAGAATTTAAAATAATTTGTCATGGCGGCTATTTTCTTGTTTACACTTTACAGAAGTGGCGCCTATTACAAAATATTAAATTTTCGCTTCCTGGGAAAGTGTCAATCTCCACCGTGGTTGTTGGTGGATTCCCTTTGTGTAGTTGCACCTTCTACGATGGTGATCCTTGCATTTCTATTTCCTTTGTTGGGTGAGTGGAGAGTTGGCTCATACCGAAGCTATATCACATGGGTGCGGGTGGGGGGTGCGGCAAAAATAAAAAAAAAATATATATATATATATATATATATATATATATATATATATATATATAAAGTCCAAAAGTTGGACATAAATGACCCTGGGTGCGTTGACTGCACCCAGGGTCAGGTTGACCGCATCGGGTGCAGGTGCGGCACCTAGTTGGAGAATCCCTGTGACATATAGGTTAAAAAAAAAATTTGGCAAAATTTTTTTAAGTCCGAAAATTGAACCAAAATGACCCTGGGTGCATTGACCGCACCCGGTGCCGCACCCGCTTCGCGTCGACGCGGGTGCGGCACCCTGCTAGCCGAATCCCTGTGACATAGCACTGAAGCATGCAGATAGTGGAACATGGTGTCAATTTGAATGTGATTTAAAGTGGGAGGAGGTGAAGTGCCTATTGTGGAAGGAGGCTACACCTTCCTTTTCTCCCTCATGTCCATGTGCCACCTTCTTAGTGTACTCACCGTCTGCTCTGTGAATATGAACTCTTTGAAGTGAGAACCCATCTAAAGAATTAAACAAATTGGTAGAGAGAGCAAAAGTTGGCCGAATTCAAGTGTCGAATATTGCCAAGCAAAATAATCAACTCTAATTCTGCGACCCTCGCCCCAGAATGGTTGTCTAGGGTCATTTTTTATCTGACATGCTGTGAATATTGGTTTTGAGTTGAATAGGTGTGTTTCCGAGTGGATTTGATGAAGTTTTGAGGAGTTTTGTTTGACGTTAACCTGTTCTGGAGCATATTGGTTCATTAAGTGTATTGTTTTGGGATGAGAAGTGGAAGTTTGTGTGTTGTTTCACGTTTCTGATACTAGTATGCTTGATTAGGAACAGGTTATATACTCAGTTGGTTGAGTGTATGGTCGAAGATAAAAGAATCAACATTTTGCTATTGCAACTGTATGTTGTGATATTTTTTTCTGATATTGGTATAGTTGATTAAGCACACCTTATACTCAGCTGGTTGAATTTGTGCTGTCCTGATTGCATATTGGGTATTGGCGACTTGCTATTTGTCTCTCTTTGGTGTAGCGCTTGCTTTGGTTGAGTGTTGCGGATCCACGGCTTGTTGTTGCCTCTCTTCTTGGAGTAGTGCTCATTGTTGCTTGTATGACAATGTGTTTTGTGTGTTGTTTGTGTCTTTGTGCAGCACCTTCATCTGTAGTTGGGAGATTGTTGGGAATGGATAAGGAATCCATACAAATTAATATAGTCAAATTCAATGGAACCAACTTTGTCTATTGGGCGGAGTTTATGCAAACAGTAAAACGGCTTGTTGTTGCCTCTCTTCTTGGAGTAGTGCTCATTGTTGCTTGTATCACAATGTGTTTTGTGTCTTTGGGAGATTGTTGGGAATGGATAAGGAGTCAATACAAATTAATATAGCCAAGTTCGATGGAACCAACTTTGTCTATTGGGCGGAGTTTATGTGAACAGTCGTTAGAGGATTTGGTTACATTAGGTACCTTGATGGTATTAAACCCAAACCCAAGAAGGATGATGCATACTATGACAGTCATTTTGGAATGAGAAAGAGACAATGCCAAGGTGAAGTCGGGGTTGTTGGGCTCAGTTGAGCAAAACATCTTTGTGAATATAATGAAGTTTGAGGCTGCTAAAGATGCATGGGCATATCTGAAGCAGGAATATGAGCAGTCTAATTGGGCAAGAAGATATCAGCTTGAACAAGAGTTGAAAAGCTTGAGGCAAGGCAACAAATCAGTTATGCTCGATTTCAGGAGCTATCAGATGCTCTTGCATCCATGATGAACATCAGCAAGTGCACCAAGTGTGATGGGTGTGATGAGTGTGCCGAGTGTAAGAACAGTGATGCAAAAACATAGGATTATAAACAAGTCATTGATTTTCTCATGGCTTTTCGCTCCGAGTTTGATGGTGTTTGTAGTAGTATCCTTCATCATCTCTTCCTACCCACGCTGGTTCAGACTTTGGGAGATGTGTTAGCTGAAGAGACAAAGCTCAAGTGTCTTAATATCCAACCCTCCAGTTATCCAATCCTCCAGTTAGGTGGCACTTGCAGTAACTTGTCAGTTTGGTGGTAGACGGGGAGGTGTGGTGGCAAAAGGGACATGAGTTCTATTTAGTGTCACTATTGCAAAGGATTTGGTCATATGAAGAACTCATGTCCTACCTTGAAAAAGAAGAGAGCAGAGTTCATGTCAGCTTCTACTGGAGATAAGGGCTCTGAGCCCAAAGAGATGCAGCCAGAGAGTGGTAGTGCTCAGGGCAATGCCTCTTCCATGATGAGTCAGTCAGAGCATGTGAGTGGTGCTCAGATTCAGACACTGGAGCAGATGTAGCAGTAGCTTCAACAGTTGCAGTTCCTTGCTCAGTCAGACCTCTGCCCCCTCCTTCTAGTATTACCTTCGCAGGTATCTCGGACAGTCCTTGAGGTTGGTTGATAGATTTAGGAGCCTCATGTTATATGATGGCCCATGAATTTGTTTTAACCAATTTAGGAGCCTGCAGTGGTGTGTTTTGAACTGCAAATGGGTCTTTGATGTTAGATTCCAAAATTGGTTGTATCTCTCAAAATTTCTACCCTGGTTGCAAGTTAAATATCTCTCAAGTCTATCATGTTCCCTCTCTAGCTATGAAACTTATTTTTGCTGGCCAAATTACTAAATATAATTGCAATGTCACTTTCTCTTGTTGATTGTGTTGTGCAAGATCAGCTATCACGGAAGATGATTGGGATTGGACATAGAAAGGGGGATCTCTATTATTTGAACTGGCTGGATATAGGCAAGCAGAAAAGAGGTGGGGTGGAGAAGGTCTGGGTGCAACTATTTTAGATGAGTATGTTCTGTGGCACAAGAGATTGGGACATATTTTCAGCTCTAGGTTGCAATACTTGGTAGCTTCTGGTAGTCGTATCTGAGCATGTACGGGAGTGTGAAAGTTGTAGGTTGGCAAAAGGTCATGCCTTGTCATTCGGAGTGAGAGATAAAAAGTCTGAGAGTCCCTTTGAACTTTGTACATTCTAATGTTTCAGGCACTCACCCATTTTGTCTAAGGGTGGCTCTTCATATTTTGTGACTTTAACATATGACTGTACCAAATTCACATGGGTTTATTTCAAGAAAAATAGAAATGAACTTTTTGACATTTAAAAAAAAATGTTAATCTTGAGACTCAGTTTTCTATTAAAATTAAAGTGTTGTGTATTGATTCTACTGGAGAGTATATTAGGAGTGTGTTTGAAAGTTTCCTGAAGAAAAAAGGATTAAGCATTAGAAAACTTGTTAATACACTCCTGAGCATAATGATATTGTTGAAAGGAAGAACACATTCTGAAGACCACTAGAGCATTGTTATTTGGTGGAAACGTAAAGCTTGTAAAAAAAAAATCTTTGTCGGACACGTATCGAGGTTTGGTCCGCCGTGTCGGGCCCAGATCCGAGTCTGACCTGAACCCGAGCCTGACCTGGGCAGACGAGGGGCAAAACCCTCGCCCCTTCTCTCTCTTCTGCTCCGCCTCCCATCTCACATCCCCTTCCTCTGCGGCCACCGATGACTGGAACCGCCGGCGAACGAAGCCGCCGGTGACCCTCCACCTTCGTCGACGCCTTCTCGATCGATACCCTCCGTTCTCGACCTCGTCGGCCGCCTCCTCTCCTTCCTTTGTCGCCTTCCTTGCAGACGCTGGCAACCCACGATTGGGCACCCCTGTCGACAGACGTCCCCTTCTCCGACAGCCTCACCGGCAACCATGACAACCCCCTGCGAGCGACCGCCGACCATCGCCACCCTTGCTCGGGCAGCTCGACCGACGTCCCCGACACCACTGTTGCTCTCCTCCTTCGTGCTTGCGTTCTGGCATCGCTCACCAGCGACATCCCAAGTCATCGCGGTCTTCCCAGGTAAACTCCCCTTTTCCCCCTTTTCCGGTTGTTGGCGGTGGACAAGAGCCACCATCGTGGGTGGCTCTGGGTCTACCAAGAGGGAGGTGCCGAGCACCTCTCCTCGTTGTCTTCTTTTCTTCTTCTGCGCCTTCTCTATTCCATAAGGGAGGGGTCGAGCCCCCTCCCTGTTCTCCTGGGTTGCAAGGGAGGGATTCGGCCCCTCCCCCATTCCTGCTTTCGTCAGGGAGGGGTCGAGCCCCCTCCCTACCACCTTGTTCCCTCAGTAGGCAGGGGAGGGGTTGAGCCCTTCCCTGCGTCATTTGTTGCAGGGGAGAGGTCAAGCCCCTCCCTGCCTCCGTTTTTCCGGTAGGGGCTTTACCTCTACCGCTTGGGTTTCCTGGATCTCGGTAGTTAGGGAGCAGAGCTCCCTGCCCTTGCCGCCTTGCCTCTGCCCCTACCTGCCGCCTTCTGCCAGCAAGGCCCTGGCAGGAGGGCCCTTGTTGTTTCAGCAGACAAATAGCTAAGGGCACCCTGCCTTTGCTGCTCTTTTGACCTGCCTAGCCATGTATCGGGGTCCGGTTTGTCGACCATTACAGGTCTCACCGAACCCACCTGTTGTTTTTTATCATGTTCATGTTAACGTTTTTACGCCCGCAGGTTGAACGATAGAATCGGCTCGCTCTCTGTAGCTTGAACCCATGCTTACCTACGCCGCAAGCATACGAGGACCGCAACCCCTCAAGGTAGGGGATTCTTGTGTAAAAGGACAATGAACGGATAAATGCTAAAATAAGGAAAGATAATTAAAAATGAAAAAGGACAATGATATACATATACATATAAAATATATATGTATGTCGACGCGGTTTCGTGATCCTTGTCATCTTTACTTTCCTTGCACTTTACTTTTTTGTTGCCCCGCGCTTTATGCGTCATGGCCTTTACATTTTGTCTCTTTTAATTTCTGCACTTTCCTTTTTGTTGCCGCGCGCTTTATGCGCCAAGGCTTTCCTTTATGTATGCTCTCTTACCTTGCATATTACTTGCTTACATGTCTAGTTAACCGAGGTACAGTTTTGTACCGCGTGCACTGCCTTGGGTATGTCACTTGCTTGTGTGTTTGATTGGCCGAGGTACGGTTTCGTACCTCGTGCATTGCTTTCAGTAATCACGTAGTTGCTCGGCTGTTTAGTGAGGTACCTTTTCGTACTTTGTGCATTGCTTTTGAGGTTCTGCGTTTGACATACAGTTTTGCACTTTGGGAATCGTTCATACTTTATCGTCGCACTGTAACGTGCACGTGCTTACTCTTTTGTTAGCTTGCACTCATTAAGTGTAGCTTTGAGTGTATTTCAACTTATTCTTTTGTCTTAAAAGGCATGATGCACACTTATGCACTTGGTTCTCCAAAAAGGATAACTTTTAGGCACCAACCTATTTTCGAAACATATTATTTCATAAAGCAGATTTCGAAGTCCTTTTGCGAGATAGCGGCTGGATCTTCCAAATTGATGTGTTTGGGAGAAGTGTTTACAACTTCAGTTCGCGTACCCGATACAACTCGGATAACCCTGTTTAAGGGCATGTGCATAAGATGGGCAAACGTTCTACTGAGGAACATGTGCCATCGCTAGACCAATGCTACATCACCCCTGATGCGAGACCTAGTTATTGGGTTTTCTAGCCAACTAAGATGGTTGACATTTTTCCTTCCTTCGAGAGACGATTGTTGATGGATTTCTTTTGAGAAACCCATGTCCCTCTCATCGTAGTTGTACTTTTGAACTGGTATTTTGCGTACTACGATGTGTAGGATGGGAGGTTTATGTTTACCTCGAGCGTGCAATGGCACGTGTTTGAGATCACAAAATGGTGATGTTGTTACCATCATTATGAGTTGATCCCTCTCATCGCGGTTGTACTTTTGAACAGGTATGTTGCGTACTTCGGTGAGTAAGATAAGAGGTGTGTGGTTGCCTCGAACGTGCATTAGCACGTATAATTCACTAAATGGTAACTATGTGCCTTCATAGGCAAGATGCTCGAGTGGGTTAAAAGACCAGAGCATGTAAAATGAGACGACGGTTAAGAAACCCCCATCGTGCTCATTCGACACGGTTCATCAAGAGAGAGGATGGATGGTACAAAACTTCGATGGACAGGTCCTTTAATGGCAGTTACGAGCAAAAGACTCGAATTCCCCAGTCATTGAAGTTAGGGAAAATGTTACGAAGATAGCCTTCAGGCCATTTCTGCAGAAGTTTGGATGCATCCACGAGCCATGAATGCCTTGGAGGATTTATTCTCTTAGTCACTGGCCGTCCCCTTAAGAGCGGACTCAGTCAGTCATTCGGGGTAGCATAAAATACATGGCATAATAGACCCCCGAATCGATTTCGGTTGTTTCTATGTTTAGTGCCTTGTGCGTACCCACAACGGCCAATTATTAATCAGAACAAAATGTAAGTTATTCACATTGTAGAGATGTGTGTGCCGTGACTTGCTTGGTTGCTCTGTAGTTCGGCGTACTACTCGTTGAGTTATGCATGCTTATTGTGGTGTTGCTCTTGTTAGTTGAACTGGTTACGCAGTTCTTTGTTAATAATTAGCTGCTCATGCTAGTCAAATGCTTGTGATGATAGCATTATACTAGTTGCGATATATTAGCATGACTTGCTACTTGGTTGAACTATTCGTGCTTGTAGTAATATAGCACTTGTTGGCTTGCATCTCTTATGACGAATGTGACTGCTTACCGCTCGTAATCTACGAACTGTTTATATGACGAATGCAATTGCTCACAGCTTGTAATCTACGAACTGTCTACAACTAGAACTAATGTAGTTGTTTGTCTTATAAGTTGCTTACCCCTTATGGTTAATACATAATTGTTGTCGTGTGATTGCTTAATCACGGGTAGTTTATGCTTGTTGTGCAATGACTTGCACTTTATGATTAATATAGTTACTTGTCGGTGAACTGAAGAATTCAGTGGTAATTGCATGCATTTTGAGCTTCGTTATAAATGCTTATTCAGTTTATATGCTTACTATGCTTAACTGCTTGGCGGAGTAGTTACTCTTTGCCTATAGAATTAGTTGGATTGCTATAAATGCATATTTTACTTGTTCAACACTTTGTACCTTACTGCTCTTGTATTTAGTTATTTGCTTTACTAGAGTTTTACTTGTCATACTCGACATGTATGGTTAGCTCTGTTTTGTTTCTCCTGTTTAGTTGAGCAATTATTTTACTTATTGCAGTCCTTTTTTCTTCTTGTCTTTTTCACCCCTACTAGTTTTTCGCGAAACTGACACATTTCTTGAGCAGGTGGTGGACAGGTTGAGGCAGCTTATGATGACACGATGACGTGATGAGTTCAAGATGAGACTCTTTCCTTGACGTTTCGCTCCTGAGGACATTTCAGTAAATTTGCATAAAAGTTTTCTTAAAAGTCTCTTCTTTGCACAAATCTTAAACTATTAAATAAAATTTGTATTTTCATAATCTATTTGATTTCTTAAATGTGCAGTGTTGCAAATCTGTTGTGCAAGAGAAAGTTTGTGTTGTAATGCACCCAAGGTCCCTTGACTTGCTATTTCAAACAAGATTTTTCTGTTGAACCTCTATTTCAAACTCTGATAAATGATTGATTTCAAAGCTTTCAAACTTTTCATAAAAAGTTACAAGTCCTGGATTTTGGGGCGTTACAGGAAATGTGCCTAAAGACTACTAGTAGATGTGGTACACATGACAATTTATCAAATCAATCGCATGCCATCAAGAGTGCTTAAAGGTATATCTCCATATCAGAAGTTGTATGGTTTTGCCCCAAATTATAAGATGAATATTTTTTATACTTGTTTTGTTCTCTTTCCTAATAGATATAGAAACAAATTATATCCTCATTCTGTAAAATGTTTTCCGGATTTTCCCATGGGCAAAAAGATTACAAGTGTTATGATCCGGTTGAAAAGAAGATTTGGGTATAGAAGCATGTTGTGTTTCATGAGCATACTCACTACTTCAATAAAAGTAAAACTAAGGAGTAAGAACCAGAAGATTTCTCATTTCTTATATCATTTCCTGTGGAAGAAAAAGTTGGACGTGGAAAGTCAAGGGAGAAGAAATAGATTTGGACAAACTTATAATCGAAGGCAAGAAGATGTGGTGGAGATACCTTTCTTAGATCAGGTAGAGGTAGAGGATATTGGAACGATAGAGGCCAATTCTTATCCCCTTCCAGCTGATCCAGAACACACAAGTTCAGAATCTTCTTCCACCTCTTCACCTCCTCAGGTATGTAGAAGTTCTAGGGTTTTTGTTCCTCTTACATGTTTTGTGTCCTATGATTCCTTTTCTCTTCAGCATCATGCTTATTTTGTAAAACCCACGTAAAAAAATATCGGACTCGGGTCGGGTCCAGACCCGACCCGGACCCGTCCTCGATAGGGTTTTAAAACCCAACGCAGGGAGAGGATTTTTAAAACAAATCCTCTCCCCTGTGTGCCGCCCCCTCCCGTGTTGTTACCCTCCTTCCCTCTTAATGAAATGGAAACGTCTTTGGGGGGGGGGGGGGGGGGGGGTCCCGAATCGACACCCTTGTGCCTTTAAGAGCACGCATGGAGGAGGGTACCTCCTTGTGCTCCTCCTCCCTTCCCTCTCGAGTCTCCTCTCTTCTCCCCTCGTTCCTTGTGTGCGACAGCACCGCCGACGACCGACGAGCTTCTCCCAGGTACGCCCTTCCTTTCTCCTCCCTATCCCTCTGATTTCTCGTTGGGAGGACGGCAGGAGGCCGGCAGCCCCTACCGCGCCCTCTCGTTGCCTCTATGTTCGTCGGAGGGCTGTGAGGTGGCTGATGCCCCCCCCGCCCCCCTATCGTCTCTCTCTCTCTACTCTTGAGGTTGCCGGCGAGCCTGCAGGGGGTTGTAACCCTTGCGACACCCTCCCTCTCCTTTAGGGTCTACCTGAGGGTCAGCAAGTTGTCGGCGACCCCTGTCGCTCGTGCCCCTCCTCTGTGACCTGTCAAGGGGTCGGCAGGAGGTTGGTGGCTCCTGCCGCCCCGGTCTCTCTCTCTCTCTGGCAGGGGTTAGTTCCCTTGCTGCCTCTCGATCTCTGGTAGGCAAGGGCAGTGCCCCTGCTACTTCTTGGATCTCGACAGGCAAGGGCTAGTCCCCTGCTGCCCCCGTGTTTCCCGGCAGGCAGGGGCTTGCCCCCACAGCCTCTAGGATTTTGGCACGCAGGGGTAATGCCCCTGCCACCTTCCTCTCTTGGCAGACAGGGGTGATGCCCCTGTCGTCCTTTGATTTCTGGGCAGGCAGGGGCTCGCCCCCTGCCGCCTCTTGGTTTCTGGGAAGGCAGGGGCTCGCCCCTTGGTTCTCGGCAGGCAGGGGCTCGCCCCCTGCCGCCTATTGGTTCTCGGCCGGCAGGGGCTCGTCCTCTGTCGCCTCACTGTTGTCGACAGGCAGGGGCTCGCCCCCTGTCGCTTTTCTGATTTCGGCAAGCGGGGGCACACCCTTACCGCCTCTCTCTTTTTCGATCGACAGGCAGAGGGCGATGCCCTGCCTGACTTTCTATTCTCCGCATGATAAATAATGTAGCACTGAATACTCACACTTTTGCAGACTTCGCATCGAACCCCGCTCTGGCTCCGCGGCCTGAGCCTCGTATCATCTACACTTGTAGACGCACACAACTACCCAACATCCCGAGGTAGGGGAAAAATCGCATAAAGACTTTGGGGAATGTTTGGATTCTGAGATATTGCATGTTTGAATAGAAAAGTATGACTTATTCCTGTTTGTTTCGGACTTATTGAGATCTCAGTGTATCTTGCATGCATGAGCTTGTACTATATTACTTTGTCGTTATTGCTTTCCTGTACTCGTTAGCTATTGCTAGTGCATTGTGGATACTAAATTTTTCTATCACACCATTGTTTTGGGGGGCACCCTCGGGCAAGCCACGTAGGATACACAATTGCATACTCAATATTTCACAACCATTCAAAAGAAATACAGAATTGAGTATAGGCACAGTAGTGCCAATGAAAAGGCCTTCTTGGTGCAAGGCTTGACTTATCGAGCTCAAAAGCATAAATGTAAAGCAAGAGTCTCTCTGTAAGTTGCTAGTTATAACTCTCTGTACTTTGTGTTCTTGGGTCAGAAAACTAGCTTGCTCACATATTATATCATGTTGTGTTGGTTAATCTCTCGAGAAACCCATGACCTACCGTTGTAGTCGTACCTTCAGACGGGTACGATCGTACTTTTGAACAAGTATGTCACATTGGTGTTACAATGTTAGGATGAAGAGGTTGTGGCAAACCTCGAATTATGCATATAGCAGATTGTTAAGATCACATACATTGTGACTTTTCGCCTTCACAGGCAAGATGCTCAAGTGGGTTTGATATACCAGAGCATGGAGTTGGAGACGGCAGTTAAGAAACCCCCGTCGTGCCCTTTCGACCTCATTGTTCATCAAGGGAGAGGATGAATGGTACAAAAACTCCAATGGACAGGTTGTTAACAACCACCCTAAGGGCAAAAGACCCAGCTTCCCCAGTCATCGGAGTTAGGAGAATTGGGATAAACATAAATTATCCCAGGTGGTAACTCCCAGGTACTTCTGCAGAAGTTATCCATGGGCCACGAATGCCTTTGGGGATTTACTCTCTTGGTCATTGACCATCCTCTTAGGAGCGGACTCAGTCAGCCATTCGAAATAATAAGAAAAACACTTGACATAATGGACCCTTGGATCGGTCTCGGTTGTTTCTACGTTTTGCGTTTGTGCGTACCCACAGGCCAGCTACATATCAAAACTTAAATAATATCCAACTCATAATAGTTGTAGATTTACATTAGTTATTGTTTCTGCCTATGATGTATGATATGTGTAGTATAGTGATAGTCATGATGGAATGCTATATTAGACTTAAGTCTCTTATTTTCTAGTTATACCACTGTTACGGTTACTGTTGTTGTTACTTTCACTGCACTTAATGAAATATTGTTTATCTCATGCATATCCTGCTACTTTCTACATTGTCTACTTGTGCACCCTATTAGTTTGTCGCAAAACTGACTCATTTCATGGGCAGGTGAGGAGTAAGACTTCACAGGCGGCCGATGGTGCGACGCAACATGGCTCAAATTTTCCTTCTTTCTACTGGCATCCTAGCTCGGAGCTTTGGGATTTTGTTGGGGGTTTTTTTGGATTATGGAAAAACTATTATTTGTTAAACAACAACAGCTATTGATAAATGATTGTTTTTGTTTCTTACTACTCTGAGAAATTGTTTGAGGATTGGTCTTCGAGCTAACGTACCCAGAATTCATCCACTTGTTTTCCTTCTTTGGATTGCTTCCGCTGATGTTTTCGAAATTCTTTTAAAAAGGGGTTTGTTACTAATGTTTTCAAAATCACAAGTGGTAAATTTTGGGGGAGTTACATATTTAGCTCTAATCTACTCCTGTGATGATGAGCCTAATTCCTATGCAGAGGCAGCCTCTAAAGAGGAGTGACAACAGGCTATGGTTGAGGAGTTGAGCCTCTTGAGAAGATGTATGTTTGGGATCTCGTAGAGCTGCTACCTGAAAAGAACGTAGTCGGGTGTAAATGGGCTTATAAAATTAAAACCAAGGCAGATGGACCTATTTAGAGATATAAGGCCAAATAGAGATTTGGCATTGGAATCTTTGGCAGTTAAATGTGAAGAATGTGTTCTTGAATGGTGACTTAGAAGAGGAGGTATATATGGAGTTACCTCAAGGGTACTCAAATTCACTAGGTAGAGTATGTAGATTAAGGAGAGCTTTATACGGCCTTAAGCAAGCGCCTCAGGCTTGGTTTGAAAGATTCAGTACAGTCATGAAGTCGCTTGGATGTGTGCATAGTCATCATGATCATGCATTGTTTGTATCCTCTTCGGCATCTAAGAGATGCATATTACTTCTTTATGTTGATGACATGATCATTACAGGTGATGATGTGCAGAAGATAGTTGATATAAAGAAAAGAATAGTTGGCATATTTGAAATGGAAGATCTCGGAAGCTTGAAATGCTTTCTTGGTCTTAAAGTTGCTTATTCTAGAAGAGGTCTCTATCTGTCTCAACATAAGTATGCCACTGATCTTGTGGTGAAACCTAAATTGGTTGATGATTCCAAGTGGGTAGCTTCTCAAATGGAAGCTAATGTCAATTTAAGAGCCTCTGATGGAGAGAAACTTAAAGAATCAATGATATGTAGGCAATTGGTGGGCAGTTTGATATATTAGACTATTACTAAGCCTGATATCATGTAAGTTGTTGATGATCTCAGCTAGTTTATGAGCTCTCCTACCTTAGTTCATCTTGTTGTTGTGCTTAGGATTATTCGATATGTGAGAGACACCATGCATTTTGGAATGTTCTCCTCATCCTCTTCTACAGAAGTTTGAGCATTTTGTGATTCAGACTTTGGTGGATCGACTAAAGATAGTCTCTCAACAACTGGATTTTGTGTATATGTAGGGAGCTCTTTGATTTTGTGGAATAGCAAAAAGCAACAACGAGTTGCCTTGTCTACTGAGTATAGGGCCATGGCTAAGATCACTGCATAAATCATATGGATAAGATGGCTTTAGAAGAGCTTGGTGGTGTTGTCACTGGAAGGACCTTTCTCCATTGTGGCAATATGAGTGTTATTCATATTGCTAAGAATCAAGAATTTCAAGAAAGGACAAAGCATATCGAGATTGATTGTCACTTTACATGAAAGGCCTAAGAGGATGAGATCATAGCATGTGAGCTCAAAGGAGCAAAGTGTTGATGTGTACACCAAGAGTCTGTCTAGTAGACACTTTCAAACATTTTTCATCAAACTTGGGATGATTTCTCGAGTATCATCTCAAGTTTGAGGGGGAGTGTTGAGGAGTGTAATATGAATTGTATAATATGTATTACTATCCTTTGTGCTACCCATGGTTAAGTGTATATAGAATTATTTATAAGGGCACTTTTGTATTTTATATGAGGTTAGAGGTCAACAAAATGTGTCTTGTAGTGTAACCCAGAGTTACCGAAAGCTTCTTAGGTAGGTGGGAAGCTCGCTTCCCGGAAGCGCGATACTCCTCACTTCTAAAACTTCATGGGAATCTTGATTCCCCCACACTTCTTCTATGCTTCCTACACACATGGTCTATGCTTCCTATATGATTTTCTCACGTTTCTTTTCATGTTTTTCATGTATTTTCTCTCACGCTTTCACTCACTTTCCATGTACTTTCTTTAAATTAGTAACCATCATTGTTAGATTTTAACAAAAATTTAACTCTTTTACTGAAAAATCACAAAATATAAGAATGATCAATTTTATTTTAGTTTTTATTTGTTTCTTGTTCGATTCCTATTCAATTACCATATTGCTTCGTTTTTTGTAATATTTCGCTTTTAAATTGATACTTCGCTTCCCGCTTCCCGCTTTGGCAACCTTGGTGTAACCGAAGGGATCTACTCCCTTTAAGATGTCTGCTCTTTCATTTTTCGCGATTGAATAAAGGTTTCTTGTGTTTCTCACTCATCTTCCTCTTTTTCCTTAGTTTGGTTGTGTCCTAACTTAGTATACTTTAAGTCATCAACAACCCACAAGATACTTCAAAGTTACTTGTGACCCTCGCAAAACAAATCTCCTCAAGATTGAATTTACATAGGAGCGTGATTCCAACAAAGCATATAAAAACAGGGTTCAGGACTTCCGTCTCAGAAAGAAGCGACCAGGACTTCCATCACAAAAAGAATAACATAAAAGAACCCATGCCTTTTCAACAAGAGAGCAACATCAAAATGATCATTAACCCAGAGAGGAAGTACCAACTCCAATGAAAGAGTGACACACAACCACATTGTTAAGATAATAAGGTAGGCAATTCTAGGGCCAAAAGCCCATCATAAGAAATATTTAACAGGAATAGGCTGGAAAAAAGCACATTCTAAATACTATAATTCTCCTTTCTTTAAAAAACTCAACATAATCCTACTCCAAGGCTTCCCGATTTAAGAGGCAACTTGTAAAAATGGAAGTTCTATGTGTAGTGTGGCCATCATAAATGATCTAGGATTGGACAATATTCCAGTTCAATGCTATTGACAATCCAATTATGTAAAGGATAAATTAGTGAAAAGAAGGGAGCAGCCAACGAATTTCCAAATGTGGCTGTAGCCCCAGGTTCGAACCTCGCAGTTATATCATATCATAGTATACACCATTAGCAAGCATAATTTGCATATAAACCTAGTACATATTTTTTAACATTAATGAGTCTAACAGCACGCAAAAACGACACTGATATATGAACGATATGGAGACCAGTCTCCAATGATCTTTCACTCATTGGTGTGCTTATCCATCTCCTTGTATCATCTGAAATGTTTTTTTGTCAAAAGGAGATGTTTTTGCAGCTAAAATACTGGTAGTTTATCTCTAGTAACATTCTTGTAGACATAAAGAAGTGGTTGACTGCTAACATAATTCTTCTAGCATTTGCAATCAACAAGATCACTATAACACAAGATGGTACCAGTAGCTTCTGCAGAACCAAAACACACTAAGGTTACTCCCTTCAACTTACAGGAATATGTAGCGCTGGAGCATTGCCAAAGTAGGCTGAGAAGAGTTCTGCATTGAGAGTTGCACTCATTAAAATCAACTTTAGCTCTGGTCTGCGGGGCAGTAGTTCTTTCAAGACAATGAGCAGGAAGTCTGACACCAGTATGAACGACCGTAAGTGTGAAATTTGTCAGTAATTAGAGTTTTAAGCCAAACTCAAAAGAAAAAAATAATTACCTTCATTCATCCCACGCTCATGGATCTCGTCAACAATTACATGAGTTACACCTTTGAGATTTCGGTCAACAAGCAGCCTCCTCAGAAGAACACCGGTGGTGCAGAAAAGTAGGCGAGTGTCCCTTCCCTTTACACCCTCCAAACGAACCTTATAACCAACCTGGGGGCAAGACATAATAAAACAACTAATCAATTCTGTAGGGGTTGAAAATGTTGAATCCTTAAATAAATGACTGCATGAAGAACTCACAGATTCACCCAGCTTCTCGCCTCTCTCAGCAGCAACCCTTTCAGAAACAGACATAGCAGAAATACGTCTAGGCTGGGTACAAACAATGCTGCAGGTTGCTCCACGGGCAGCATCTATCTCAGATTCTAAAATATATTGTGGAAGTTGTGTAGTCTTACCGCAACCAGTTTCACCAGAGATGACAACAACCTGTGAAATCACCATATCCATTACAATCTGTATATCGTAGCTCATAGCATGAATTGCCAACTGATTTACAAATACAAAGTAAAATATTCTAACTTAATCATACAGAGCCAACTGTAAACCGAAGAAAAAGGAAACCAAAGATAAACACTATCACAAAGTTATTATAAAATCATACTATGATGATTCTGGTATCAGACAAAGATAACTGGGTACGAAGAAACCATAGCTATTGTTGCTTCCATAGTATAATCTACTCATATGATCCAATCTCCCCAAATGAAAGGTATGGTGTTTTTTTCCTGATAACAGCTGTCATGCCTTGAGGCAAGAGGAACCTGCCTCAAGATGAGGCACTGAGAAACTTGCCACCCTTGAGGAGGTGAGGAGATAAGCCTCACCAAAGGGAAGGCTTAGCCCTGAATTGAGGCCCGAACCCTTAAGAGGTGTATCCTCTTTCATTTAAAGATGGGAGTATGCCTATCAGTTCAAGAGACATAGAACCTCATCATAGTAGCAGCATCAAGGGATGGTTTCAACGCGCACACACATGTGCACATGCAACACATTAAAGTTGAGTAGGAGCAATATAGCACAAAATTTGGTTATTTTGAAGCGTAAAATATGTGAGGATTAAATTGTTGAGAAATGACATCTAATTTCTTCATTGTTTTAAGGATATTTGCATGAGCATCTGGAATGTAACAAACATCATTGTTATAATGATGGTAACAGACATCCAATGGTTAAGGTCTCCTAATTTTAAAGAAAAATGTGCAAGTCTATCCTAATTTTTTGGGTTTCTTTAAATAAAAAGGATCCTTGAGATTAGATTAGCTATGTTGAGGCAATGTGACCAAGACTCTGATTCATGTCTGAAACACATCCCTATTTGTCTAGGCAATAGTTCTTTAAGGCAATGAATACATAAGTTTACCATTTACACAATAATCATATCCTCAATTCTAACTGCAAAAGAATGAAAAGGGGAGAAAAAAGGAACCAGGTTGACATACAACTCAGACCTGATTCTCCGAAAAGGCTTTTAGCAAAGTATTTCTTTCCTTGTAAACAGGAAGGCTTCTTCGAAACTCTTGCATTTTCTGGCCTTCAGGTGATTCCTTCATAACAGAATACAGGTCATCAAGTACATGAGTGCAAAAAGCCTCCAGAATTGATGTATCCCAAATGTAGACACAAGAAATGAAAAATCAAAAGAAAACAGAAAAGCTGCACCATTATATGTAAGGCATCATATTTTGAAAGCAACATGTGCAACTGCTTAGAAATTAATCACAAAGGAAGAGGTACGCCAATGAAATGCACCAAACTGGAACATTATAAAGAAGCTTAACTAGCTTTATAACTATAATTGATGCACGAATAATCAATCAATGATACAAAAAGTAGAGAGCCCAAATTTTCAATACTTGTGTAAAAGTACACAAAAATTTGTGACATGCAATAATGAATAAGAATGCAGAACCTTCAATGGTGAAAGGCAAAAGCAAAGGCACATTCAGATAAGCTAGTCATTTACTTATGTTTTACATTGTCTGCTAGTATGATAATTAACAAGGGTGTTCTGTAGATTGTGAATTAAATGCTGATAGCAAAAAGCAATGTTGTCAGTATTGGTGTGAATCGGACTGAATGGGCCGATTTGTATCGTATCGGCAGAAAATTGATACGATACTAACCTGAATCGGCTATTTTTTAATAAATGTAAAAAATAGCTTAAAATTATTTTTTTAATATTATTTTAATGGTTTTAATATGAGTCACGTACTGATTGACACGTAATATTTTTTAATTATTTTTTGGCTGATTCAGAACGATTCACCTGAATCGCTGGCCAAATGATACAGGTCGGATTCCGATACTAACAACATTGGCAAAAAAGTACCCAATTTCTATATCTGGAAACAACTTGGTATCGAATCATCAACAATATTTTCTTGTTTGACAAAGTCATCCCTTCGCTACATCCATATACATGTATGAAAGCATTTATACACAAGATTCAAGAGTATAACTGTTGATTACCATATGATGCAGGTTACTTTGACATTTTCCAGTTTTAATCCATTCAAATAATCCTTATATGAACTACAAACAGCAAAAAAAACAGCCCCTCCTAATTTCAATGCATGGGAGACAAAACACACATCTTATTACAAGTTCAAACAATATTATTGTAGAAGATGCACCGAACCCTAGATAGAGAGAGAGAAGAGAGAGAGAGAGAGAGAGAGAGACGGCTGCACAGGAAGAGAGGACTCAATACTCGTTATTAGGGTCTCTCTCTATGTTAAATAGAGAGAGGCTTAAAGAAAAAATTACAGCCAAGTCCATAATAAAGGCAAAATTACAAATAGCATTAAATATAAAAGAAAGTCACTTAAAACCACCTGTCTTCAACACTCCCCCTCAAGCTGGAGCATAGATATCAATCATGCTCAGCTTGTCACAACATTTTGAGAAATTTGGTCTAGCAAGAGGTTTTGTAAACATCTCTGCAACTTGGTCTTCCGACTTTAGATATCTGGTAGTGATATGACCAGCTTGAACCATATCCCTTACATAGTGGCAATCAACCTCAATGTGCTTTGTTCTCTCATGAAATACAAAATTCTTCGCTATATATGTTGCAGCTTTGTTATCGCACATCATGGTCATGGGAGAGGAAACCTTCACCTGAAGATCATGAAGAACAGTACGAAGCCACATCAATTCAGCAGTTGTTTGGGCCATAGCTCGATATTCTGATTCTGCACTCGACCTAGAAACCACATTTTGTTTCTTACTTCTCCAAGAGATCAAGTTGTCTCCCAGAAACACACAGAATCCTTTGGTAGATTTTCTATCCACTACAGATCTTGCATAGTCAGCATCAGAATAGGCCACTATCTTCAGAGTTCCACCTTTCCTGAACAATAACCCCTTTCCAGGTGAAGATTTTAGATATCTGAGAATCATAATAGCTGCATTCCAGTGTACCTCAGTTGGCTTGTCCATAAACTAGCTAATTTTGCTTACTGCTAAAGCAATATCCGGCCTGGTCACAGTTACATACAGTAGCTTCCCTACTAAGGAGCGATAGCTTTTGCTATCAACCAGTTTTGACCCTTCTTCAAACAACTGAACTTTATGGTCCATGGGAATATTTGCTGGTTTAGCTCCCAACATTCCCGTTTCCTTTAATAAGTCAAGAACATACTTCCGTTGAGACAAAACCATCCATTCACGGCTCCTGACAACTTCTATACCCATAAAATACCTGAGTGAACCAAGGTCTTTTGTAACAAACTGTTTTTTAAGATGAGCCTTTGTGGCTTCAATAGCTTTCACATCATCTCCTGTAAGAATGGTGTCATCCACATATACCACCATAACAACTATGCCAGAGCTAGTTTTCTTTATAAATAGTGTATGATCTGTTGCTGACCTATTAAAGCCAAAGCGTGACATCACTTCAAACAACTTTTGAAACCATGCACAAGGACTTTGTTTCAAGCCATAAATCGCCTTTTTTCAATCTACACACCTTCTGACACTCCCCCTCAACCGTGAATCCTAGAGGTTGTTGCATGTAACGGTCTCAGATAAATCCCCATATAGAAATGCATTTTTCATATCTAATTGGTACAAGTTCCAACCATGCTGAACAGCTACTGAGAGAACAAGACGAATGGTACCCATCCGTGCAACAGGAGAAAAAGTTTCAAAGAAATCAATACCACATGTTTGAGTATACCCTTTTGCAACTAATCTGGCCTTGTACCTTTCAATAGAACCATCAGATTTGTACTTTATGGTATATACCCATTTACATCCAACAATGTCGGCATCTGCTGGGGAATCAACTAGATCCCATGTATGCTGAGATATTAAAGCATCCATTTCTTCTTGCATAGCCAGCTTCCAGCGAGTATCAAGCTCTGCCTGCTGATAGTTCAGAGGAATAGTTTCAGCAGATAAGGCTGAAATAAAAGATTTCATCTGATTTCCAATTCTGGCATTATAGACAAAATGAGATATGGGATATAAGGTACATTGTTGTGTCCCCTTTCGTAGAGCAATAGGCCTGTTATCAGCATCATTAATAT
The DNA here is from genome assembly GCF_984573655.1 of Nuphar pumila. Classification (NCBI taxonomy): domain Eukaryota; kingdom Viridiplantae; phylum Streptophyta; class Magnoliopsida; order Nymphaeales; family Nymphaeaceae; genus Nuphar; species Nuphar pumila. The sequence goes on along the minus strand of NC_143263.1, from coordinate 80,742,219 downwards.
CACTATTGTCAGTAGAACTTACCTCGGGGGAAGATGAAGATGAAGGCACTTGCGGAGGTGGATCTCTACGTACATATACCAATGGAGGATTATGAAATCTGGAAGAGGATGAAGGTTGGTTCGGGAATGAGGATACGGATTCCAAAGGAAAATGAGGTATAGGTAATGGACAAGACTCAACTGAATCAACCTACAGCGGGGAACCGGTACTAGAGTAATATGGAGTGGATTCCAAGAAAGAGACATTCGCACTGACATACTCTCGGCGAGAAGTAGGATCATAACATCGATATCCCTTTTGATTTTTGGGATAACCTATAAATATGCATTTTGTAGCTTGAGCAGCTAATTTATCACGGTCAAGGCCAAGTTTGTGTACAAAACAAACACATCCAAATACTTTGGGCGAGAGGGAGAAGAGGGGGTATTGGGTTTTAGGATATGAATTGGAATTTGATCACCCACAGAAGATGAAGGCATGCGGTTGATCAGATAGCAAGCAGTTGTAATCGCATCACCCCAGTATAACGCAGGAACATTGGATTGAATCATAATGGTCCTGGCAACATCAAGCAGGTGACGATGTTTTCGCTCAGCCACCCCATTTTGTCGAGATGAATAGGCACAGAAAGTTTGGGGTTGGATGCCATTATCTTGGTAAAATTGTAACAGACCTTTTGATTTAAACTCGAGAGCATTATCAGTGCGAACAATCTTGACAATAGATTCAAACTGAGTTTTTATTTCAAGAATTAAAGATTGGAGAATACTTGGAACTTCAGATCGTTCATTTATTAAAAACATCCATGACAACTTAGAGAAATCATCAACAATAACTAGATAATATCGACACTGAGTCCTAGTAGAAATCTTACTAGGACCCCATACATCTGCATGAAGAAGTTCAAAGACTTTATTACTAGACTGACTCTGACTCGAAGGGAATGAACTTCGATGATGCTTGCCCAACTGACATGCTTCACACTGAAATGATGTGGTGGAAGGAATCTAAGGAAAGATCGACCGAAGCTTTGACAATGAAGGATGACCAAGACGACGATGCCACTGAACAGAACTGAATGAATGTTCCACTGCAGCATGAACAGTACCCATTGGATGATGTAGGTAGTAAATTCCATTTTCTTCATAGCCTCCACCAATCTTCTTCCCCGTCAGCAAATCCTGAAAATGACAACCCATTGGATCAAATATTACTCTACAGTTTTGTTCTTTTATAAGGCAACTAACAGAGAGTAAACTTTGAGGAAAGTTTGGAGCATAAAGAGCATTTTTCAACTGTAATGAGGAGGATATAGAAATATTTCCCTGACCAACAACCGGGGAGGAGCCCCCATCGGCTAATGAGACTCCAAGCTGAGCCTTAATATCCTTTAGATCTGAAAAAACACGTGAATTTCCACACAAATGTCTGGATGCACCAGAGTCAATAACTCACTTACTATCAGTCGGATGAAGATGATTTCCGGTTGAATAAGCAACACCAGCTACAGGAGGGGTGGAACTCAAAGGTCGAAAAGCTATCAGCTCATCATATTCCGCACGACTAAGGGTGATACTACTTTCATTTGCAGAGATATTTTCTTGTGCCTCGAGAGTAGTAACATTTGCTTTAGGAGCATATGACTTTGATGAAGAGGGGGTTGGCCCGCCATGTTTATCCCAACAACGATCTTCTAAATGTCCAGATTTTCCACAAAATGTACATTGAAGTTTTCATCTGCCTCCCACACCTCGTCCGCAACCTCGTCCTCTGATGTTCTGAAAATTTCCACGCCCATAACCAGATGAGACAATTAAAGCAGATGACTGAGTCACAGGCTGAGAATGTGGAAGAGAGATCGCAAGTCTACTCAGACGATTATATGCCTCGGCAAGAGTAGGTACATCTGAACCAGTCAACATTTGGACTTTTGCAACAGAGAATTCTGAAGATAAACCTGTAAGAAACCGAGCAACCATAGTTTGTTCTTGATGATCCCTTTGTTTCGAACAGCAGAGAGGTCTGTGAGCATTAAGTCTTTCAAAGGCAGCTTTTACGGAGGCATAGTATTGGGCCAAGGTTTGATCTCCCTGCTGTAAATTATAAATTTTCTGTTCAACTTGCAGGATACGATTCACATTAGTCTCTTGTGAGTACGTATCTCGAAGATTGTCCCACATCTGTCTGGTTGTATTATAGTAAATTAAACCATCTGCAATATGAGGTTCGACACTATTCATAATCTGTGACATAACTATGTCATTATCTTCATTCCAGGTAACATATTTTCCCACCTTTTCATTGGGTTCGTCTTCCAACAAGACATGTTTTCTACGATGTCCAGATACCGACATCATAAATGTTCTGGACCACCTAGCATAGTTAGTTTCATTCAACCTTACGGACGAGCCGTACGAAAATGGATTGGCAAAAGCTTTATATTCTCCAATATTTTTCAATTTTGAATCACCTTTCGAAGTTTCAGCCATACTTCTGGTTCAGCAAACAAAAAAAAACTAGACAGACTCCAATCAACTCAGGGAAACACGTGTGTACCACCCACACATCAACCGATATGACAATCAGCAACTGTTCACACAAAAAAAACTCACTACAGTAAGGGACAGCAACCCACAACCATAAAAAAAAATTCAGCACGTTAGTGAATCACGACCAACATAACTCTGCATACGCAGAACCTGGTTCATAACATGGGTTGCTCCTCGGACATATACAGCTCGACAATCAGTCATTTTTCAATCACAAGCAACACCACTACTTGTTTGATTGTTGTTTCTTCAAAAACTAGGAAGTCGCAACATGAACTCACGATAAAAAAAAACTCAGGGCCCAAATATCAGGGTATCATGGCTGAAATCAAAACATTGATAGATTAACACATTCACGGCTGAAATATCAGGATAGAAGCACTGATATCTTTCACACATTTACGACAGATCAGAAAGCAAATAGATTAACACACAGGAGCTAACGTGGTTCAGTGCAAACTGTACCCATGTCCACGATATCAAGGTCTCACGCCATGAAATCACGAAAAAACAGGGCCCAAACATATGCAGAATCACCAACAGCAACCGCAGACTCACCAGGGAATGAAATAACCAACATTCGTCAACACTTACCGACAACAGAGTCAACCTGGAATGAAATAAGACTCGGCAACAAAGAACCACGGCAGGAACTCACAGCGAAGAAGAAACTCAGCAACAGGTAGTCACGAAACAAAAAAAAACGAGAAGCTACCAAACCCACAGCAAGCATCCACGACCAGCAGCACGCCCAGATCTTTCATCAGATCTTAAAATAAAAATTTAATCGCTGACCTGATTGGAGAAATAGTTTCATTAGATAGAAGTTTGATCACGATCGAGAAAACTTCCACGATCGACTGTGCTTTGATCACACTCGATCATGCTCCTACGATCACGATCGGCTATCGATCACGCTCCCACGATCGGCTACGCTTTGATACCAGGTAGAAGATGCACTGAACCCTAGATAGAGAGAGAGAAGAGAGAGAGAGAGAGACGGCTGCACAGGAAGAGAGGACTCGATACTCGTTATTAGGGTCTCTCTCTATGTTAAATAGAGAGAGGCTTAAAGAAAAAATTACAGCCAAGTCCATAATAAAGGCAAAATTACAAATAGCATTAAATATAAAAGAACGTCACTTAAAACCACCTGTCTTCAACAATTATAAAATGTGTATTGGAAAAGCCTAATATACAAGTGTATCAAACTGTATCATATTGTAAGATACGCGATCAAAAAAATAAAAATAAAAATCCATACATGATTAAAAAGAAACTTATACTTAATATCTAAAATGACCAGAAGTTTAGAACATCAAATACACCTAAAAGGTAGACTACTAAAACATGTTAAATAATAGTAACTAACAAGGAACAACTAACAAATCAACAATATATAACAATGAAAAACCAAAGAACTCAACACGAACAAATAAGCAAAGAAACACAATTATAAATAACTAAAATAAAAATATTAGACAATTATAAGGTTATGTCATAGTTCATGATTATGTGTAAGTTTTGTGGCCAAAAACTAGGGCAAGAGGTGCTAGACCACTTCCAAAAATTGGAATGTACATTTTCAACATTCCATTTGCAGTTCTTGCTATTGCTCCTTCGTAAATTTGGGAATTTTTTGCAAGTCATGAGGTTGATGGTAGTAATGATGGATTATCTTCATTGAATGTTTCATCTTCAGAATCAAAATGACCTTTAGCAATGACTATGTTGAAGCTGCGGCATGTTTGGAACTCCATCTCTCTCTCATAAGCTCACAACAATCCCCTCATGAGACATTGGCTGGAATACGCACAGATACTTGCATTGGCACACAACATGGCATTCGAATCTTTATAGTCCATTGTGAATAATAAGCCCACAAAAAGACACTTCATGGCTAGACTTCCTGACTCAAGTCGACTAGTTTGCAATATTTTATACTAGGCCATTTTTGTATTGATCCATCAATAGATATAACTCAAAAAGCCCAAATCAATGAATTGGGGTCATGGATAGAGGAGGAAGAAGAAGCAAAAATAGAGAAAAAGAGAGAGATTTAAAAGAAAAGCTATGTCACACGGACTCGGCTAAGGAGGTGCCGCACCCGAGTCGACACGCCCCGACACGGGTGCGGACTCGGGTGCGGCTTCGGACTCGGCCCGGACTCGATCAACGCCGAGTCGGACTCGGTCAACGAGTCCAGGCCGAGTCCGTCCACATTTTGGACTCGGTCAACTTTGACCGAGTCCAAAAATGTCCCTAAAAAACCAATTTTTTATATTTTTTATATTTTTTATTTAAAAATATATATATAAAAAAAAAGGCACAGTGCAGACTGTGACTGTGCTGCGTGATTGTGACTGTGCACAGTGTTGTGCCTGTGACTGTGCACAGTCAAGTCAAAGTCTGTGACTGTGCACAGACACACAGACTGTGCTGTTAGCTGTGGCATTTTAAAAATAAAATAAAATAAAATTATATATATATATATTTTTGCCGAGTCCCCATGTCCAAAAATTTTAAAATTGTGCCGCACCCGTGTCGCACCTGCACCCGCACCCGCACCCATGTGACATAGAAGAAAAGCCTATTAAAATAATACAGATCAAACTTTATACCTCACAATTTTGAGCTTTAGGGCCCTCTTCTACTTTCAAAATTAAAGATTGCACCTTTAATCGCATAAATCTAACCTTATTTAGGTTGAATGATGCATCCAATGGTGAATTTTGGTATATCGCTGCAGAAAACACCTCTCTACGTGTGAATGAGGGTACAACTCTCACAAAACAACTTCTAGTGCTTGGTTTATGGGATACCTTAGTAGAAAAGAACTTGAGGATGGAAAAAGTAGATCTCTCACAAAATCAATTTTTAGGACTTGATGTTTTATTTACTAATGCAAAAACACTTAAGTAGGATCAAATCAAAGAAGGTCTATCAAAAAACATTTCATAGGAATTGGTTTTAGCAAATTCCCAATTTTTTAAGGGTGATTTGATCCAAGAATGGTAGAAAGGAAGGTATTTTTAGGTTTCAGTATGAAAATAGGGTCAAAATACTCTTCTAGCCTAAAAAACTCCCCAAAAGGTGGTTGGACACCACTTATTAGCTGTCAAGAACTTTAAGTTCCTGGTGTAGTTGACTTGCATGATACCAAGTGATACAGACCCACACCTTACTGTAAGGGTCAACACAACCCAATAACACTTAATCCACAGACACTAGGGTCCATACGAATGTTCTAGGAGCCAATACAGGTATCTATCATATTGCACGATAAACTTGTTATTTAATTTTAGCAGAGTCCAGAAAAAAAATGCACTTGATTGTTAATAAGATCTATACAAGAACAAAAGGAACAGAGAGAGAGAGAGAGTTAAACAACGTGAAACAAAAGGGTAGGGACCAAAGCATCACAAACATCCTCTTGAATGTAGAAGGTAGATCCACTCCACAAAAAAAGATTGGTCTCCATATACTCATTATTCCCCAACCGAATCTGCCGCCATGACAACCTGCAAGACCCCTTCCTGTTGCTTTCTATGAAAGATCATACCCTAGAAAAATCCCTTTCCAAAGAACTTACAGAAATTAGAATTTTTAATAAAATTCAACAATGATAGAAACTGCTTTCTTTTTCATTGAACACATCCATCTCCATTCTTCTCTTTTGACAAAGATATACTCTGCTAAATGGCTCTGCCCAACTTGTTGTTTAAGAGTACTTGGAAATAGATTGCATTTTCAACTAATTGATCCAAAAGATTTACCTAATTAAACACCATAAGAAGACAGCTATCTTAGACTCATTTGTGGTTGTTGGATGATGAAGGTACAAATCCTATTTACTAGAGAAGGCTTTCTTGGGTTCATCATCACATACAGGATGTGTGATTGATATGTGACAAATTCACCTTCAAACTCAGTTCTATGATGTTGTTCCTAAGCTCTTAGTGAAGTCCAAGGAGTATTTGAACAAAGAAAGTACCCTGCATAAGTTCAAATTGAATCCCTCTTATGAATCCTCTAGCATTCTATCAAGGCCAATGCAGTGCACTAAAGTGCAATTCAGTCATCCTAGAATTACCAGCCAATAAAAGATGAAAAATCTAGTTATAGCATCGAACTCCAGTCAACCTATCCCCTTGGACTTGCACCATCTGACAATATGTCATAAAGAACCCAAGGACCTAACATTTTTCCTTTCTAAGGTTGTAAGCATAAGATAATTCAATCACCCATGATGCCACCATTCTTAAGGTTGCATTTTGATGGGAAGTCATCTTAGCATGATACATGGACATATTTTCCAAGTCTCTAGATGTCCAAGGTGGCTAGCATGAATTATTTTATGTACATGTTTCCATTATGACTCCTAATGGCAACCAACATCAGTCACCCCTCCCCATGTTTGGTGATTTCATGAATAATGCCATCCACATACAGTTATGCTGGAAGTCCAAAGTAACCTGGTAGTTTCTTAAACATATCAAATTACTTTCTTGTGATGTCAGAAATTGGAAGATGCAAGTGGTTGCACAGTGTAATTTTTATTTTTAATTTGTCTAAAAAGCAGGATGTGAAAAGCAGGAACACAAAATGGCATGAAAGATAAGAAATACTAGAATATATGTGTGCATGTGTCTTTATGCTTTCTTGACAATTGACATAGAACTATTTGAAACAATGAAATGTACCTGCCATTCTTGTTGTTGATTGCGAAGTTGTAGACTTCGTCGCCTCAAAAAATTTTCCATGATCATACTAGCAGGTTTCTGAGACTCTTGTTGGTCAAAAAACCGATCCACACTCCCTTCCAGACTAACGCTGGTGTTTGTACTTGAAAAAGCAATATCAGGTAAAGCCGACAGACTTTTAGGCTTTTGAGCAAGAAACTGATGGAGTAAACTGTCCACTTTCCTTTGCAGAATGGGAGGAATATTAACCTATTATACCAAGTTAACAGTTAACACTGATCGGTCGCTACATGAAAATGATTTACCTTTGATGACATGCAGGAAACTTAGTTTCCATTCACAACTAAGCATTTTACCTCTCTTTGTGGTCGTTTATCATCAAGATCGGGCCTGTAGTTTGGTAATGGAACTTTACTCACGACTACAACTCTTGAATACTGACGGCTGCCATGTTTTTCATTATCTCAGGATTCAGAAGCCCAATTTGTACATAAAAATAAACAGCAAATGAGCCAATGACAAAGCATACCTATATAAACCCATTCTAGTAGCTAGCGCTACAATATGCTCATAATCCCGTCTATCTTTTCTCTCTCTTGATACCACCTCTTGCTCATCTTTGTTGCGTATTAGCATGCTTAGTTTCCACTTCCAGTCATCAATGTTATCAAGGGTTGATGATGAATCCTGGTTGAATTTCACAAACAGGTACAAATAAGTAAATACACATGTACCAGCATTTGCAATAACACTCCACATCAAAGCATGTATGTACAAGGAAAACGGACAAGTGTCTGTGTAATAGACAAATCTTATATATGATAAACTTTTGTGCAACAACATGACCATGACTAACCTGTTTGGATGAAATTTATGTTTATTGTGACCATCTTGTTGATGACACATAAAAAAGATTATCATTGTCCATTTTCCTGCTGGTGGCTAGCCTGAAAATGGCAAGATGAATCAACTATTGAAAAAAAGAAAAGTCAAAAGTTATCTCCAGCCATTTTCTCGTCAGCTAGGGGTTGGAAAATGGCCGGCCTAGTAGGTACCAACCAGCCATTGGATGATTGAAAATGGCCAGCTTAGTATTCTGCATGTTGAACGGTACTAGGCAGACATTTTACCACTTTTAGCTGGCCGGAAAATGGCTGGATTAAATCTATTTAAAAGGAAAATAAAAAACCTAAGGTTTTCAGCCACTCACTGGGTGGAAAATCACTGGCTAGTACCTCTAGAATGGGTGATACCAGCCAGCCATTTTCCGGCTAGTGGGGTTGGAAAATCAGTGAAAATCAGTTTGAGAGAGAGAGACATCCAGCCATTTTTCGGCCACCCATCAGCCAGGGCTGACAAACGGCTGGATATTCTAGTAGACAGAATAGGTGGGGAGAAGTTCAATGTGAAAGGGGGTTGAGGAGGGCATCCCTAATAAAACTTGTTTTGGGAAAAAATCATCCCCGCTAGTTTTTTCCTAACTGCAAAATTTTGGAAATGTCATCCAAACACCACTCAAAGCCTAGTTTAGGAATTAAAACTAAGTTTATAGTTGCACGCAAAACCTGGTTAAAAACCAAGTTTTGGGCACCATCCATACAGCCCCTTAGAATATACTCTAGGTCTTATTTGCCAACCTGGGTTTGTGAGGCTTATGAATTGATGTCACAAATATCAGCCTATGAATCTATCACAAATGAATAGGTGGGGAGGAGTTCAATGCGAAAGGGGGTCGAGGAGGGCATCACTAATAAAACTTGTTTTGGGAAAAAAATCATCCCCACTAGTTTTTTCCTAACTGCAAAATTTTGGAAATGTCATCCAAACACCACTCAAAGCCTAGTTTAGGAGTTAGAACTAAGTTTACAGTTACACGCAAAACCTGGTTAAAACCAAGTTTTGGGCACCATCCATACAGCCCCTTAGAATATACTCTAGGTCTTATTTGCCAACCTGGGTTTGTGAGGCTTATGAATCGATGTCACAAATATCAGCCTATGAATCTATCACAAATACCACCATCATTTTGAAAAATATCATTATCACAATATTTTCAAGGGATGAGATAACACACAAAAAATTGATATTTTTTACCACAATATTAATGAAATAAAAACAGTATTGTGGTATTGCCTATATTTCTTACATTTTATATTTTTGTATATGTGGATATTTGCTTGGGATTTTCCCAAGAAAGACCAAAATTTTAAATCATTGTGACTTTTTCCCTCATTGAAATTTTCCTAAGAATGAGATTTGTGGCATTGTCATGAATTAGGTGGGTTTTGAGTTGATATTTTCCTCACCAAAAATTTGTTATCATTTTATTCTTTAAATGTATTGATGTTTAAATCATTATCATTCACATGCCACAACAAATTTGTTAAATTTATACAAAAAAGAGATCCATCAGAGGAGAAAATTGAAAAAGTGTTTATAAAGGTAACATTAGAAATTTTATAAATGTCAAAATTGCCCACAGTTTTTTTATTACTCCTAGCGTCTAGGTGCATTATGGGAAATTTACAAATAATACAGGTGCATTTTTTAATTCTGCTGAAATATATGTGCACACAATATATATATGCACATATATTTCAGCAGAATTAAAAAATGCACCTGTATTATTTGTAAATTTCTCAATATATATATATATACATATTTATATATATTTGTTACAGTCATTTTTTCAACCTTTTTGCAATTTTTTTGCGGATCTGACCTTACAGTTGTGATTTACAGTGTTTGTTTAGTAGAAAATAAGTTTTGGATCATGTAATTGCAACATGTAAGCAGGTTTTGCAAGGGCTTCAAAAACCAACAGCTCACAATATGCCAGAATTTGATGAATAAAAAAACCATATTTTTGTGCAAAAAAATATGATCTAAGGTGTGAACATATCTATGAGGTTAGATTGAGTGGATAAAACTTGCACCTATGATTTTCTGACTAGATTGTACATGATATAAACCAATGTTATATGTATTGTACTGCATTGTATCGTTACTATAGGAATATCAATACAATATGCACTTGTATCGCGATATGAGTGCATATCGTAGCAGTATTGTATGTATTATACGATACGGGGTCAATACACTTAAAAAAAGCCAAATCATAATTTTTCAATTTTAGGTTTTAAAGACCTCTTGAGGGCCGACTCCCACATTTGTGTAGAAGTCATTAGAGAGGTATCCACGTACCCTATGACTCGTGAGAGTGATATGAGGGCAGATCCGTGCGCAAGGGAGAGGGACTTTGCAGTTTGCTAAAGTAAAAAAGTGTATTTTCAATATTTTTTCACTCAAGAAAGTAGGTTAAAGTTGGATCCGCAAAATTTAGATATTTATATAAAGGTAGAAATCAGGCTCCACACACCTCCAACAAGGATGGCATGAGATGATCCGGCATGGCAATGGGACACTCAAGTAATGAGTGAAACCCAATTGAAAATCGAGTGCAATTATTGTCATAATCTTTTTGTTTACGTAATATGAAAGTATGAGTCTTGTGGCATGTTCTTAATTGCAAGATATTTAATATTTTGCATTGTTCTTGTGAGATAGTTGATGTTTGATGATGTCTTATGCAACTCATAGATACATAAATGCTTCCTATGTGATTTTATGGTTGGATTTTGTGTAATTCATCATTGTTTGACGTGTTATAATTTTTTATAATTTTTTTTATTTTTTTTTATTTTTTATTAAAAATTACAAATTTTTACTATACAATATGTATTTTATTTTGGGCTCAACCGATACGGGTAACGATATAATACTTACATCCTTGGTATAGACATTATTCAAAATATATATATAAGGAAGGGCATAACAGTGGACACCCTTCCAGTTGGAGACCCACACCCTTGATCACATGCGCAATCAAGGGCGTGCGCGCATTATATAAAAAATGACCTTTTTTCCATGTGTTTTTGAACATTTTTCACACAAAATGAATGCCTTCCAATCGTCCGATCCTTGTTCAACAGAAAGGGGGTTCGATGATACCCACTCTAGTATATATATATAGAGAGAGAGAGAGAGAGAGAGTTTGAAATGTGCATACTGTATAAACAATTACTCAACGCCTTAATTTAGAGAAAATATTCTTATCAAATATATTAAGATAGTTTCAACTTTCAAGAAATGTATTTTTGACTAAGAACAGAGCTCACCGAATGAAAGAAAATTCAATAGACCATAGTTTTCAGCAAAAGTCCCCTAGTGCAACCTAGACTGTGCCATGAGGACAAAATTACTGTCTTATTGCATTGTAATCATGATGCAACCATTACATGAACAAAGTTCACAGACAATTATCAATTCATCTATATTGTCAAAAAGGAGTTAAACGCAGAGATGACCATCCAGCCCTTTTCCCTAATATCACAAGCACGACATCTAGAAGGTTCAAGCAATGCACACAGACAGTAGCCGAAATTTCAAATGATAAAGAACAAAAGCAACCGTGCACACAAGCCTGACATGAATTATCAAAAAGTTATACTAAAAAAAGCAAAAATGATCGAAAACCAATCGAGGCGAGCTATAATCACCTAACCAATTCACGCAAATGCATAAACTTGAAAAACAACCAGCTCAGGGAAAAGGAATAAAAAGAAAGAAAATGAAGCAATTAGACCATTGCATAACCTAGAAAACGAATAAAGAAGCACTGAATAACGGAAACCCTTGATGGAATTCAGATTGAAACTAGAGGCGGAAACGCAATTGAGTTTGTACTCACCTTGTTCGATTCGACTTCGCGATCGGAGTCCTCCTCGGACCACTCATCAAAGGCAAGACGCCCGTAGCTCAAACTGGGGTGCAGCGGAGGGAATGCAGGGTTGGAGGGGAGGAGGATCCCCCGGCTACATCTGGAATCGAGGTCTAACAAGCGGCTCGATGTGGCAGCGGCGGCGGAGGAGGAGGAGGAAGAGTTCGAGGATGCGGCGAAGACGACGAAGCTGCGGAGCCGGTGGTGGTTGGCGGGCAAGTGGTAGAAGAAACGGGACTGCTGGCGAAGTGGGTAGTGCGTCGTCATCCTAAGGGAAGGGGATAATAAGTGGAGGGGGAGAGGGCTGGACAGGGACATGGTGGGTGGGCTCCTCAAGACCCTGGAGAGCAGCAGCTTGGAGAAGGGCATGTTCAGAGGAAAGACGGGGTCATGGACCAAGGAAACCGGAACGAGGAAAGAGAGAAGAGGTCAGTTAACCTTCTCTCTCTCTCTCTCTCTCTCTCTCTCTCTCTCTCTCTCGTGCTCTTTCTCCCTACCTCCTGCTCGCGAGGTCTCCTACTCTCCCTCTCGAGGGTTTCTTTGTATCGAAGGTCACTCTCGTGTTTGTGTTTGGTGGTTGTGGAGAGAGAGAGAGACTAGGGCTCGAATCAGCCCTGGATTCGGGTAAGGTCTAAATGTACGTACCCAGAACTGGGGAAAGATTGGGCGTGTAATGTTTGCGATTTTTCTTTTCTTTTTTTTCAATAGTCCCAGAGAAAAAAACCCTGATCGCACATCAGCTGGCATCAGGTTGGGAAAACCCAAGGCGTGTTGACAGGCGCGGGATGCGTCCGCAGCCAAACGGCGAATGCAGGGGACGTGTCGTCTCGTGGTGGTAGGACCGTAGGGGGGACGCTAGGATCGACCTCAGCACAACCAACCGAAGCAGGTTATATGTTCCCCCCGAAGAGGGTTGTTAGTGTTCGGGGTCCCAATGAGCACTAGGTATGTAAGTATGTGCGGCTCGTATCTTCATGTTTGTCAGCATTACTTAGAGTTGGAGTTTGATGCGATTGCAAAGACTTAGGTACATTTTTCTTTATTGGTGCAAAAAAAATAATGATTCTAAAAAAAGAGTGGTTGCAAAGACTTAAGTATCCCGAAGATGGTTATTTAAGATTCAGTCTCTACACTGCAGAATTATTCGAGAAAGGAATCTCTCCTAGAGAAGGTCATGAACATCAATACTCTCACTCTCACTCTCACTCTCTCTCCCTTCTCTTTTTGCTTCTATGCATATCCAGCAAATGATCCTACATTGCTCCATCAAGCATTGACTGACCTGCACACTGACTGTAGCATCGTTCAACTTGATGAGTTGTGAAGCCTAATTCAGAGTTTTTGCCCTTACAGAAGGGGGGTATGGGGTTCCCCCCGTTGTGGGTAATATTATTCAACTTGATAAGTTGTGGAGCCTGATTCAAAAAATTTTCCCCTATAGGAGGGAGGTTCGGGGGCTTCTTCTGGCGCAGGTCCTGCTGCGGGGTTCAGGGGGGGCGCCCCCCGGACCAAATTTTTTGGGGGCCTTGTATAAAAAAAATTTCCTTTTGTAACTATCGAAAAAGAGTAATAAAGTGTTTTGTTTAATCATGGTGCTCATGTTTCCTTCGGTTGTTTCTTGCTCAAGGTTTTCGTAACACCATTTCTCATGATTTTTCTGTTTTTTTTTTTTTGCTATGCGATTTTCGTAAGTCGCTACTCGATTTGCCATTTTTTTCGCTGCGTGATTTTCATAAATCGCTACTCGATTTAGCGATTTTTTATTTTTTTTTTTGCTACATGATTTTCGTAAATCGTTACTTGATATAGCGATTTACGAAAATCACATAGTGATTTGCCATTTTTTTTTTGCTACGTGATTTTCGTAAATTGCTACTCGATATAACGATTTACGAAAATCACATAGCGATTTGCGATTTTTTTTTTGCTACGCAATTTTCATAAATCGCTACTCGATTTTGCGATTTGCCATTTTTTTGCACGATGCGATTTTCATAAATCACGATGCCGAACACCACCCCCTTGAGCACGATTTTCACCATGATCAGGTTGTAGTCGCCAGCCATCCCGATGGTAGTCTTGAGGTTCATGATGAGGAAGTCGGAGGTTGTACTCCGTTGTAGGTGTACTGGAGGAAGATTCTGTTGTAAGTGTCCCTTGAAGCCAGAAGAGGCGTCGCCGCAGTCGGTTACCCGCTGGACGAGAGCAACATTTCAGCCACAGCTAGTCAAAAGAAGATGACAATCACCATCGGATTGCTGGCTCTTTGCATCCCTTGATTTCTTCTCTAAAAAGAGAGGGTTTTTATAATGTTTTACGGAGAAGAAAGAAGAAGATGACGATGAAAAGTTCAAACAGACATTTTTTTATGACTCAGGTTTATTTCACCGGATCACCATCGGATAGTCGGCTCAGGTTTTTTTCGCTGTTTAGACTTTTAAGAGTCAACATCATCCTCGACTTTCTGGATGGAGGACATGTTTATCATTTTTTTGAATCGTTTGTTTCTTTTTTTTTAATGAAGAACATTTTTATCATATTTTCAAACCGTCGTTTTATGACAAGAATAGCAAGAAAGGGTACTTAAGTATTTGCAACCGCACCAGACTCCAATGCAAAGTGATGTCCACATATACGGGAATACGAGCCCCCTATGCTTACATACGCAGCGCTCATTCGGAGATTCAGTGAATCATCGGGGGAGAACATACACCACCCTCCCACAGCCAACCGACCGTTGGTCTCCTGCGGAAACTCCAAAGTCAGTTCATGCGAGGAGGAAGGCTTTCGAGTTCTTCAAAATCCATAATCGAGACTCACAATCACACGCACTACAGAACTCGATTGAGAGCCAAATAGGCTCCAAAGACAAAACAACAAACACTTGGCAAACTTACAGTGATCAGTTTACACAGATTATACACAGTTTCAGGAGTCAATTTTACAATGTTGTCTCTCAAAATACAGATAATTTCTCGATGCAAATTGGCCTACAGACTCTCTGTAATACAAACTAAACACACACCAAAAATCACGACCAACGAGTGAGTGGATCTGGAAATACAAACACTCAAAGTATGTCGGAAAACCAGACTACACAATTATGCAGAAAACTGCTCAATCCTGTTTGTCGCTGGAAAACGACGAAATTCGGTACCCAAGAGCACACATCCAGCTCTCCAAAGAGCCAAAGAATGTTGACAGGTGCTTCGAGGGCTGAGAACGATGTGTTTGAAGTTGCCAAATTTTCAAGAAAACAGAACACAACAGAATGCTACATTCGGCCGAAAACTTGTACAATTTAGGGTTGCTCACCCGTAGATAGCTAGATTTTAGTTACAGGAGCTCTCTAGGGACGATCTGGAGCATATCCAATGCTAGAATGCCGACGGAAATACTGTCAGATGGTCGGAATTGTCGCTGAAAGTTCAGTGTAGCAGATAATCCTCCGAGTAGAATATTTTGTAGGAACTCCATCGACTGCATAATTCTCACGAATTATCGAGGATTTCACCTCAGATGACTATATCTAGAGTAGATCTAGCTAAATGGACTGCAATCATGGCTAGATCGATGGAGAAACGGAGGCAGCAATCTTGGTTTTACTGGATCTCACCTCTACGGTACCGACAGGAGCTTGGATTCGATGTGGATGATCTCTAGAAGCCTCAAACGAGCTACTAAATCCAACATCTGAACCAGATCATCCTTCTTCTCGGTCCAACAGAGCTCAATTGGCCCAATTCCTCTAGAGATAGCCGGCTCAGCCATGAATTGTAGCTGGGCTTCACCCGCATGCAAGAGCCAATTCACTTGTATAGACTATGGATCCTCTCCATTAGGTTCATGATTCACCTTAGGTTTCAAGGTATAATACTATTTTTTATTAAATATATAATGATTAATTATAATGAGCTTGCACCTACAAATTTAAATTTGAAATAAAAGTATTCACATAAAAGCTCTTATTAATTAAAAAAAAAAATCATTAATTAAATTTTTTAGGTTTTAGAAAATGCTTAGTATTACATTCTTATTTCTTAAAAGAATTTCATGCACAAAATTAGAATTTACCAAATACGTTCACAAGTTCTCCTGTGCAAGTTTTTGTTGTGACATGCATCTTTCTAGGATGTCAAAACTTGTTAGCTGACTTGGACGGTCAAACCACAAGTTAATATGATAGATTTCTTGACCTAATGTTACCCTGCAGGCTATCATCAAAATCAAATTAGTTGTTTTACCTCTGTCACGTATCTAACAGATTAGACAAAGTTGAAAACCGCACATTGACAGAATTTTATGAAGAAAAATTATGGGCCACAAAATTCATGGGAGATTTTCCAAATTTTCATTTTCATATTTGTCAAAAAAAGTAACAAAATATATAACATTTTATCGAGATTTTCTCATCAAAGAAAACCTTAGGGTAAAACCATGACTATGGTAGGTTTATCATGGTCAAACCATGGTTAGTCATAATCAAGTTACAATATTACCCTCATCTTTTCTTTTTTTACCTTTTCAAATGAAACTAAAAATAAGGGTTTCTTGCCTACCTAAAAAAAATGGAAAATTATCGTACTATATGGTAAATTTAATGTGTTTTTGGAAATGCCCTATAAATTTTAAAATACACCAAATGTCCAATTTCAAAGGTTTTCTACTTTTTTATGATCATTTTACCCTTAAAACATGCAGATCTCTTGAGTTTCATGTGTTACATCACGACGCTCTCCCAATCTTGCTAAATATCACTAAAAACAAAATTTGCACAATATTTATGCAAAAATCATGAATTTTGCACACTACAACTGCGACATTCGTTGCTCTTCACTTTCTCAAAATCCCCACAAATTTCACGGCTATGCTACAATAATAGCTATAGCGTTTGCGAAAATCTGTTATGTGCAAAATTCATCAAGATTTTTGCATGTGGTAGTTGCAAAAGTCAACTTACGATGCGAAATTCATGAAAAATTATGAAATTCATGGGATTTTTCATGATATTGATTTTAAGAGATGCGAGAATTTGTTTTATCGTACGAATTTTGTCATACATATAGGCAATGAGGGTGTGAATTTCGTTAAGAGTTTCACGTTGATAATTGCGAAAATTGACTTTTTATGAAAAAAAATCATGAAAATTGTGTAGAATTCAAGGAATTTCGTATGATAGCTACTTTAAGAGAGGCGACATTCCATTTTATCTTGCAAAAGTTGTTGAATGTTTATGAAAATCACGAAGTTTCACTTGAGTTAATGCAAAATTCCTTTTGCTGTGATCCTTGTGAAAGTTTGTTCACTCTAATTTGATGCTCATTGACTTTCTCGATTAGTTTTTTTTGTTTTATTCTCATCCTTTTGCTAAATTTCGCACATAATGAGAAAATTTGTATGTATACTTGAGAATTGTTGTGTATATGTGTGAATTTCCCATCCTTTTTGCAAAATTTCACACGTAATGAGGAAATTCACATGTATACTTGCGAATTGTTTTGCATACGTGTGATCACTCATGTTATATATAAAATTACAAATCAATCATCATTTCAAACACATTTCATAAAAGTCTGATCACACATTAAACACACTTGCGTATACAATTGAAATTAGTTAAACACAATCACCTGTTATATACAATTCAAACTAGTTAAACAGTCACCTATTAAATTACAACTTCATATACAATAATAACAGTCCAAAAATTATTACACAATTCAATCTTCATTTAGCTAGTCACGTGTTATATACAAATCAAACTAGTATAATTGTTAAAGACCAATTAAATTACACTTTATTTGCAATAATATACATAACAGTCCAACAAAGTTCAATTAAATTACAAGAATTTGATGTCACTGCTCATATTGCTTAAGGCGAGACAATAACTCTTTATTAATCCTCTCTATTTTATCGATAAGGCTAGTCATGTTCTAGAGTTTTGTGTCTTTTTGCCTTAAGCAAGTGCCTTAGCCTTTGGTTTTCTTCCCTTAAAAGGGCCTCTCTAGCAGTTTGCTTCAGACTCCTTGCCCCAACTTCCTCGGCCTCCTCCTCCTCCTCCTCCTCAGTGTGGACCTTAACTTTCTCGTCATCAGGTACCATGGATGAGGTGTTGATGTCTTTTCCACCGTCGTACTAGTCTTCAAGTTTGAATTCAAACAATTCAATTAATCCTTCTTTCGATTCTTGTATGTGAGTGGATGATTTTGCTTACTATATCAGTCGGATCTGGTAACTTTGCTCAACAAAACCAAATTGCCGAACAATTGAGCTGACTAGTTAACGTTCAACTTCATTCATGTGCAACCAAATATCCATCCTCGCGAGGCCTTTCGTTGCCACAACTGCATCTTGTTCATCCTCGATAGCATTTCATTCATGGTTGGTAACTATGTTTCCTGTTGATACAAGTATAACTAAAAATTTTAAAGACATAAGAAATTGTTTCAAGAATACTTATATGTGTTGTAGTTATCTTGCGCAATTCTGCAACACAAGCTTTTCTGTTGATATGAGGACTGAACCTTCTTCGTTCATTACTATCCTCATTGTTGCTTAACCATCCCCATATTGCAATACGAGGAAATTTAGGTGCCTTGTCACGTGTCATGGCCCTTTCAATGAATATGTACTCCCATATCCAGATTTGCAAGGATCAATATAAAAACATAATTGACACACAATATAGTACATTAACAATTTTTATATGTTTTTTAGTATAAATCAAAAGTTAAGGAAAATTGAAGGAACGATTACCTACAACACCACCAAAATTTTAGAGGTTTTTTTTGTCATTCCTGCACTCATTCAAACTTTCATTTATATGTGCAAGTGAGGCAACTCCCCATGCATACTCATCAACTTGCTCCAGTGACAACAAGCATTTTAAGTATGATCCACTCATTGTCTTCCCAACAACGTTGATGAATAAACAAGTTCCAAAAAAGTAAAGAAAGAATGCTCTTACCTCCCTCTCCAGACTATAGTTCTTTCCTTCAAAACAGGGTAGCTTCACACCCTTTGGTTATGAAACGGTAGGGTCAAATTGTTTCTTTAGCCACACTGACCTGATTTTTCCACCTGCAAACGTATCATCCTATGCATCTAGGTGCTCTTGACCCATCTTCTTGAAATCTCTCCACCAATGTCCAATGATTGGCTTCCTATTGCACTTTAATCTGGCGATTCATGCAATGCTCTCCAATGTATGGTCAACTCCATGCTTCCAAACTAAAATGTATTTATTGATGAATTTCAGAATTGAACAATGAATTCTAAGAAACTGCGACCAATGTTTCACCATGTGATCTCCAAGAATTTATGAAAATGCATCCGTTCTAGCCAATCCTTAACATTTTTTGTCAGTGTTTGGAACCACATGTGGGCTCGGTGCCAATATAATTGGTGCATACGATGATCTGGACCCTATAAATCTTCTCCATATGGATCTTGCATTCATAATTAATTTTGTCATGTTCAGAGCATGAATAACACTATGTTTGAGTATTTATGCTTATAAATACCAATATAACATTTTAAATATTTAATTTACTTGTTCATAATCTAAAAGCATGCTTATACACACTATAATATCCTGTATTTTTTGGAATTTATCGCAAATTTTTTAATATTTGGATAATAGAAACTTTAAGGCATATTTTATGACTTTTGAGTATACAGTTTCATTTGTATCAAAATTTCAAAGAAAATAGTCTTTAGTTCATAAAAAATATAGTTAATATGGGTTCGAAGTAGGCCTAACAAGTTTTGGAGGCATAGTAGTAATTGCAGAAAATTTTTGGAGACAAATATGACTTGAGGGTCATAGTTGTCCAAAACCTAGTTGACTGGCTCAGTCAACCACCATGGGGACATAGGCATCATTCTATTAAAGAAAAATGTCATTTTGGATATCTGCTTTCTTTATGGACTTAAATGAAAATAAACATTGAACTTAGTTACATTAACTAGATTGGGATCTAGTTAATGTAACTACAACCCAACCATAACTGGTTTTGGATTTGAATTGGATCACATAAGATCCAAAACAGACCCAAAACACATAAACTTCAAAATGCTATATGTATTCCATATTTGTTAACACATGTTGAATTTTACATTACACTTGTGAACGCATTGTTTACGAGTGTTTGACTTATCATTCTATGTGTAACATAGGTTTTACCACTTCTCCTAATAAACCCATCCACTTACACCATTCACTTGCCTATAAATATCATCTCTCCCTCTCACACCCATTCACTTCACCTACTCTCACTCCCATACAAGCTCTCTCTCTCTCTCTCTCTCTCTCTCTCTCTCTCTCTCTCGCTTGTTCACCATGTCACTTGGTGAGATCCACCACTCAGTGAGCTTAAGGGCCTGTTGCTCCCTTGTGATCCACTGCACTACCTCTTGACATTGACCGCCTACCACCCTCCTTGCCGGTGTGCAACACCACCACCACCTTGTTGTCAGTGCCGACCATTGCAGCCACCTCCTTCCACAGTCCTTCGACCCCAGTGCTACCACTTGTAGCCAACATCTTTGCTGGATTTCTGCCATCGTTATCGGACACATGTCAAGACCACGTCCGCACTCGGCTCTCTCTCTCTCTCTCTCTCTCTCTCTATATATATATATATATATATATATATATATATATATATATATATAGTTTCAGATACTCATGTTGTGCATTTTTCAAGAAAATATATATTTACGAAACCATTGGATTTTACTTGCAAAAATATGTGTGTACAATTTTTTTTTAAATTATCTATATGTGAATATTTTGAATATGTTTTCAGTAAAAAATCCGTATATGTTCAAGCTTTACAAGCATATTTGCGTATTTTAAATTTTTACGAACATGGACTTATGAGTGTATTTCAGAATTTATGATACATGTTAGCATGGTGTTTATGCTTATGAACAATGAAATGTATATCGAATGATGTGTATGTATTGCATAATATCTATGATGAAAAGCATGTTATGAAATTGTGATGGCTCGAGCCTGGATGAGTGGCTTTCGACCTTGTTCATCGTCAATTGGACCGATATATGATAGTTCCCCAAATAGGTGGCCAAAAATCTTATGATAAGGTTAATTGAAAGCATACTTGCTTATGCCCGGTAAAGACTATTGAATCATTAAATGATTAATTATTGTTTAAAGTATACATGTCAGGCGAGTTAATCAAATGATAAAAAAAATATGTATAATAATTCTCTTGTAGCTTACAATGAGGGAGTAAGTGGTACATAAGGCTCTGTGTGATATTGTTAAAAACGAAAGGTTGATTCCCCAGCTATGAAGATTGGGGATAGCTATTACCGATGTCGCAGGGTGGTAGTGAATAAAACTTTAGTTGAAAGTAAATTCTAAAATATCAAGTTGCGAGTATTGAGGTTTCTTTCTTGACTAGATCATCACTCATCCTGAGATAGGAGAAGAGATGCAAGGCCATGATAATAAGATACAAATTGATTGAATATACCCCTAGGTTGAGCTTCTAATCTGTATATCTGTGTTGTACCCACAGAGAGTTATGAAAGAAAAATGAAATTGTAATATGCATATAATAAAAGATGGTATGCATCATCTAAGAAAGAAAATATAAATGAAAATAATCGAAAGTTACCCATGCCACGTTGAATGCTTTGTTTGTAACACCTGCGAATTTTGTTTTAACTTTTAAATTCGAGTTAAAATCAGGTTAAATTTATACCAAATTTAAGAGTTTAAATTGAACTAGGACTCTTGTTAGGTTCGTTGTGAGCCGTAGATCTTGTAGGAGATTAGATTAAAAAAAATATAATTTTGAGAATTAATCAGTCTTTATTTTAGGTTTTCCAACTTTGATAAGGTTTAATTTAGTTTAAAATTAATCAGACTATATTTTGGATCCAAACCCGATTAGGTTGGATAGATATCATGACATTTGGATCAATTTAGGGATGGGTTTGATTGGATATAACTTAGGATATTTTGGATTCAATCTCATTGGATTGGACCCATGGGGTGGGACGCTTCAAACAACGTCATTATTATTTTGACAAGAATTTTGGTCAATCATTAGTACACCTATTAAATAAAAATCAACCTTTATGTTTCTTATTTTAAGGGCATCAAAATCGACTATTTATACATCCAAATTGGTGTTGATTTGAGCATTTTATCATCAATTGAAGTTCATGACTAATTGTAGGTAAAAAATCAATGTTCTTCAGTGTCGACTAAATTTTCTTGTCAGTCTGTATGCGAATGATTAAATCTAAGACCACTACGATGATCCATATTTTGAGGGCTATCAAATTAACTATTTAAATGTCAAATTTTGTTTAGTCTTTCAGAAGGTTTTCATGTCACTGGAGCCCAAGCCATGGTAAGAAGACCCCACTTTTCTTCTCTAGCTTAATCAATTTCAAAATTTAATAAGTTAAGACCCATAATTTATTTACTTATTTTATTAATAAAAATTTTAATAGATACTAATCTCTTATATTAGAGAAGGGATTCTTGCCCAGGCTCATCTATAAATAGAAGTCCTCATGATAGTGATGTGTATATCTTTCTCTCTTCTTCCTCACATCTCCTTCTTCCTCCAAGCCATTAAGGTAGTTCAAACCTCCATTAAAGACCTACAACCACCTTGGTGAATGTCTAATTCAGCCCATAATGAGGTGCAAGTGGAAGAAAAAGTGATGGTATCATTGCGGAAAGCACTTTTCGGTAGGGAATCTCTACTTTCATGGTGTTCGGTTTTGGGATGCATTAGCATACCCTCTTTTTGATGAAGGGCTTGGATCTTCATGTAATATATTCCTAGAACATTCATGGCTATTAGATCTACATGAAAAATATTTTTGAAAACCCAAAACGGTGTTGTGGAAGATCGATTTTGAGAAAATGATTTGGAAATTACTAGTTTCAAAACCCTAAAAAGCAAAAATCATGTGAATAGATATATTTGTATTTTATTTGATTGTTCAACATAAATAATGAATATAGAAACATATTTTTGAGTATTTTTTCATAGATCTTGATGCTATAAATATGTCTCTTGCATAGATTTTGGTTAAAAACACGCAAAAAAAATTTGAAGAAGATTTTTGTCAAAAACGTTTTAGGATTTTGATGTTTTATGATAAAGAAAGTCAATCTCATCATATATGGTAGATTAGTACATGTATAGCATGATTAAACAACATGTTTTTACATAAATAATCCATGATTCCATATTATTTTTATGTCTCTTGTGATTCTTGCATAGATGAAATCGTATTTGAGATATTCCATAAAGGTTTTGTAATTTTTAGATTATGTTTAATAATATTTTAACAAGATTAGCCTAAATATGATCAAAGATGTGTTGTATGATATTGTAAATGTGTTTAGAGCATTAAAAAATAGTAATTGTATGAGTTTCATCATATATTTTGTTCTTGCTTAATAGATCTTGCATGAATTTGTATCTTGGTTATTCTGTCCTTATTTTTTGTTCAGACCAGTCTAGAAAAAAGATATTTCTATAACAACGAGGTCAATAAATAAAAATAAAAATATTAGAGTTTTCTACACATTTAGGGCTTGAATTTAGAATCTTGTTTCGTCCTGTTTGGTTTTGTTTTGAGGCTGAAACGTCCATTGCAACATAGCACATATTTTATACCCTATCAGCAGAATTGTTTTGACCAAAGATTTTGAAATCTCTAAAACCCTAATCAAAACTGATCAAAATAAATTATAAAAATTCTAGATGAAAGGTAACATGTATAACAAGATTCTGTAAAAAAAAATTATCAAAATCTTTTTTTGTAAATCTTGAGAAATTCCTCAAACCGGATTAAATTTCTACAGTTAACATGATCCGTCTGATATTTTTTCTGAACAAGGTTTAGTCCCAATTTTTTTTTATTTGATTTCAACAAATTTTGCAATTCTGTTTCTTGGACTGTGTTTCTAAGATAATGGGGCAATCTCAATAAAATTGTGAGAGTAAAATTTGGAATCTGTGATTTTTGGTGGGTTTTTCAAAATGTGGTGAACAAGGATTTGAACTGTATAGTATGACATGCGTTGATGTCGAGTTGTATTTTATTTTGTGCAGCATGTTTATTTATGCTTAAATGGGATATTGGACGGATATTCATGTTAATTTAATGTATTTTATTATTTATTATATTGGGAATCCCTAAATAATAATAGTTAGCCTACCTTGACTGTGTAAATGCATAATTATTGTATTATTATATTGATTTTATGGTAGAGACCAATCAAAAACATGCATAGAGTGCCATGAATGTTGTTGAATTTGACCCCTTAATGTGGTTGCATGTTTGCATTGTCACTATTAACAAGTGAGTTAATTAAAAAATCAAAATAAAATTAATTTTCTTGGGGTTTATTGATAGAGTAAGCATGGTACTAACGATTTTGTGAGATATTTGGTTTAGTACGAAAGGTTTCTTTTTGTTTTCCATCCACAGAACCAATAACCGGAAGAACTATCATGATTTGTCCGTGGTGTTGTAGGTAAGACTCATGAGAAAATTCTGATATATCGGGATTGCATAAAATTGTAACTCTTTCTATAAAATTATATTCTCCCTCTAGAGTATGCAAAATTGAGGTGTCACATAGGTTAATACAATATAATTGTTTGAAAATATAAACCTAGGTCATACCTCCATCTGAAAGAGTCTGTGTTATACCCACAGACAGATATTGGCAAGTGAAACAAGATTTTGAATTACATATAGATAGAAGATGACATATATCATTTAAGCAAGAAAACAATAAGTAAAGATAAGAAGTTATTAATGCATTAAAGACTCTTAACACTAGAATGGTAAGTTCATGCATATTGTATATGTTCATGCATTTTGTAAATGTTTGTGCATGTGCATAATTTATTGTATTGATGCAAATCTCAACATGCATGAATGAATGTACTTTAAATTGACCTGTTACTTTGTTGTTCACATGATTCTATGTTAGTAGCTGCTAAGATATGTGTTACATGATTGATATATAAGGGTGTGCTTGAATGTATTATGATATTGTGCATTTATTGCAAGTATGTTATTTTCTACCAAACTTTCACGAGTTTGACCTGTTTTATGGGGTTTCAGGTAGATTATGATATACAACTGTGGAGCAGATGCGGAATGCTTAGGCAGCTCGAGAGCCACTCTTTTCCTTTCTCAGTGATAGTTTTAGAAAAATCATTATTGTTATCAAAATACTTTGATATATATATTTTAAATTATTGAAACTAAATTAAATCTTAATGTTCATATTTTAATTCAGTTATGATGATTGATTGTACTGTAACTCACCCAAAATGTTTAACCTAAAGAAAAATGTTGTTTTTGCTGTTTAAAAAAATAAAGTTTGCTTTGAAATTTTAGAGTTAAAAATTTTTAGGCGTTACATCATCTGTATTGGTAAATTATGCATAGATGAAATGTTCATGCATAAGTAATATTGATTGTTAAAATACTTATACATTGATTACTGAAAAGCATGTTATATGTCTGCCTATTTCTATGCATCTATGCTTAGTTTTTATATTCTTGTTGGGGGGGTTGTTCTAACTCTCCTACTAAAAATATTTTAGATAATGAATAGCTGAGCTGGAGCATTGCGGGAAGCTGAGGAGGCATCAAGGGACCAACCACCTTCTTTTCCTGGCACTGAATTATGGACTCATATCATTAAATGTTTTGGGAAAACAATATTGTTATTTCAAAATTTGTAATTATCATGTCTTATAGAATGGAATCATTTTGGGAAAATATTATCCACCTTAAATTCAGTATTATTATGATTGATCAATCTGTAACCCGCCTAAGATTTTGAATCAAAAGTTAAAAAGGTTTTCGCTGATAATTTATAAAAAAAAGTTTAATTTTTACATGTTTTCTGGGTTAAAATCTTGGGGTGTTATATACACACAATGGAGAAAAGTATCTGGATAAGCATCAGACCTTGTTTTCCATTGCAACCTCCTCCTCAAAGAATGCACTACTTTCAATCTCTTGGGCGAAGGAACCTCTTGTGCATTTTGTAGCCCAACCTCGCTCTCCACTTCCTGTTGACCCTTCACAACTGCCTCAAGTTTTGGGTCATCACTATCCTCAACTTCTTGCTGACCCTCTACAACCTCCTCAAGTTTCGGGCCCTCACTCCACTTCATTTCCTGCTGACCCTCCACAACTGCCTCAAGTTTCAGGCTCTCATTCTCCTCCACTTTCGGGCCCTTGCTCTCCTCTACTCTCCTACCACCCTTGCATCCTCCTCTTGCTTATCATCATCTTCTATCTTACCGTTGCCACTATAGGTTGTTGCGTCTCCTACTTAATGTAGGTGAGGATTAAGGTTAGCAACAACTTTAGGATAGGGATGGCAGTGAACTGGGGAAAAACGGGGCCCCGCCTCGCCCCGTTTGGATCAGGGATAAAGGGCATGAAACAGGGATGGAGGCGGGGATGAAGGTTAAAATCCATTCCTGTGCGAGGATGGAGGCGGGGATGGACTTACGCTTTCCCCCACCCCGCCCCATCCCCGTCCCAATCCCTGCCCCACCCCATCCCCAATCCTTCTAAAGGATGACAATAGACCGAGGGAAAACGGGGCCCCGGCCTGCCTCGCCCCCGTTTGGACCGAGGATGGAGGCAAGGGTGGAGGTTAAAATTCATCCCCGTGCGGGGATGGAGGTTTGAGTTTTGAGTCGGGGCGGGGGTGGAGACCTTGTCCCCCTCCCCAACCCTGATCCATTGCCATCCCTACTTTAGGATGAACCAATGACCAAACTTTTTTACAGATTGGACCCTATCTTTATCCTTTGATGCTTTCGGGATGGGAGATAATATTTTGACCGCAATCTCGTTAGCCTTTTTTGCAACTGCTAATTGCTATTTTTTTAGAAGTGCTAGCAACTGCTGGGTTGAGCAAAGATTTCTATGCTTCAGCTTGGTGTGGTTGCATTTTTTATGCAATATATCTGACACCCAGATATAAGGCCACAAAGCAACTCTCTCTCTACCCAGACGACAAACTTATCATATGTTTCTTAATAGAAACTATGACCTACTGCGAACAAATCATCACATACTTCAGCCTATGTGTTTAAAGTACTTTTACTTTTTTGGGGATGCTTATTGTAGGTTGTGTTTTTTTTCTTTTCTTGGGTGCCATATTGCAATACTCAAAAGAAGAAATTTCTACAGTAACAAAAATAAAGAATAGTCAGATTACTTTGCATAGGCAGAATAAGAGTATTCACAGGCAGTAATGTGATGACTTTAGTGATTCATTTCCATCACCAAGCATCCATACATATTAGATCAAACAACAAACAATTATAAGCCTAAACAACAAGCTTAAGTAGTAAAAAGGAATGCATTTAGACCAAAAATAGATCTCCAACAAAAAAATGATTCATTGAAAAATGACCTTACTGAAAAATCTAGAATGATTGGCTGAAACAGTCGCCAATGTGTGAGTCACCGAAAAGAGTTGTCGGTAATAGCCGCCGAAAATAGTTGCTAAAAAATTTGTTGAAGAGGAAGAGCTTTGGGAACCACTGGTTGAGGACCACAAGAAACCCTAGGTTAGGCGAAAATAGCGTTTGAGGACCACCGGTTGGGGACTACACGAAACCCTAGGTTATGCAAAAATAGGGTTTGGGGACCATCGGTTTGCACAAAAACAGGGTTAAGAAACGAAGTGACTTCATTAAATGCTTGCAAAATTCTAACGATGAAAAGAAATTTTGCATCAACTCAAGCGAAACTTTGCAATTTTCGCAAACATTCAGCGACTTTCGCAAACCTTCCAAGAATTTCGCAAGGTAAAACGGAATCTCGCATCTCTTAAAGTTGACATTGTGTGAAATTTTGTGAATTCCGTAACTTTTCATGATTTTTACATCAAAAGTTGAGTTTTACAACTATCACATGTGAAAATCTTGACAAATTTTGCATGTAAAGGGAGCAGCGAATGTCGCAGGTGTAGTGTATGAAATTCATGATTTTTACATAAATATCATATGAAATTCATTTTTAGTGATATTTAATGGGATCAGGAGAGCGTCAAGACGTAATGCACGAAACTCAAAAGATCTGCATGTACTAAGGGTAAAACTATCTTTAAAAAGTAGGGAACCTGCGACAATTGCTCATTTGCTGAATTTTAAATAACTTCATAAAAGAAAAAGAAGAAGAAACAATTGGATCTAGAGCATATTTTTTGCTAAGCAAACCACGAAAACTTGTTACAGGAGTTGACTGAGAGTGTAAGTAAAATCCACCCCCGTAGATTTATAAAATTTGAATGCACAACTGAACTTTATTAAAAAGATTACTTATCTTAGAAAGAGAAAAACTCGCGACATGATTGTGATTTTTGTTCCTTAACCTATGTCAAGAAGAGCAGTTATAGCTTCTTCTTTTTTTTAATTTGAGGAATATAAAAAGCTAAATCATCCTATATATTGCAATAGCACTATACACCTAAAAACATTCTAAGTACTTGACAAACCATAAAAAAAATGCAGAAACAGATTGTCATTTTTGGATTTCTCAAAAGCAAATCTGTTTGACAAGACCAGCCTCATTTCAGCTTTAATAGGTGTTATGGAGACTGGGTAATGCTTATACTTGAACCAGAGACATGAAAGTCTCTTAGTCAGCCAGCATGGTGAATCACAGAATAAAAAGACTTATTGAAGTGGGTTCAAGTGTAGCCTTCAAGCTAAAAATATACAGCCTTTCTGAACTCTTTAGACGACCAATTAAGCCTAGTCAAACGAGGTATTGGAGATACCTACATGTGTATTAGAGCAGATCAGGTCATATTGAATATAGCCTATTCAGAGTTTGTAATCAATCTCTAAAACGCATCACTTGAGTGAGATGTGCATGGGCCTTACTCTCACAGTTCCAAAGTGAGATGTGTGGTGAAGATTGAATATAACCACTGGTCCATTATATACAATATGACGTGATCTGCTGTCCCTGCATATTCATTGGAATGGTATTTGAGAAAAAGCCTATCCTGTTCATAGTCAGATGTATTTCCTGTACAGCCACACTTGAAGGCGATGGTGCAGGCGTTGACAGAACTAAAATGGTATTATAGGTAGGCACTGAAGAAATAGAATAACACAGACTACAATTCTACAATAACTCGCGTGCTGCACAATTCAAACACAGACTAAAAGGCTGTTCCTGGATTCAACAATGGGGCTTGAGGTAGGGTCACCCAATTTACAAATCAAGCACCAACAAGAGAAAGAACTATTAAATTTTCTTGTCACCAACCAAGTCCCTCCCACAATCCACCTTTGTAGAGAAATGATCGTTAACTTGGACAACCTAAGGTTTTCCCTGATAATGCGCTCGTCAAAAACAAGTTCAAAATATCTCAACCTTTCAGAACAGGTCAAGTCAAATAGCAAACGTAATCAAGCAAAAGTGGAAGTTTTTATAGCACTTTCATGTGCATGTATCCAATATCAATCAGTAAAGAAAAGATCATTAGACCCTCTGAGGCACATTAACGGACATGTTCACCAGGCCTAACATGTATTAATGATCCAAATTGCACGGTTGGGAAAGAATGAGCAGGAAATAACACATGCTCAGGCAAACATATGGCTACCAATGCACATAAACAAAGATGCACACGTTCACATGTCACTTTGAGAAGATCTCATTTTCCTGATTCTGCTTGGTGTACACAATTTTAATTTGAAAAGGAGCAGATGAAGATATAAAACACGTCTTTTTGGTTGTGCAGATGGGAATTGTACTCAAAGGCCACTTGCTTTCAGACTTGAGAGCTAGTTTCTACTCTGTCCAAAATAATTACATCATAATGAGTAGGAGAGATGACAAACAGATTATTGCATGTATTGCCACTGGACTGTGCACGTAAACAATGTATAAATTACCTCTATTGGAGCTTCTCATTCTCGGAAGGATAACAAAGTTTTTCAAAATGACTCTAGAGTTCATCATGTGACTGCTCTAATGGAAGTTCCTCCCCTCTTGGCTGTGGACTCAAACCATCATTTGTTCTCGGTGGTGCAATCTCTAAATTTGTTGATTCATGACCTGAACCCTTCATCATAGCGGATGAAAGTTTCCTCTGTAACTTCAACAGTCCAATGCGCTTCGTGAAAATGTAGAACACAACAGAGGCGAAGAATAGAAAACCAACAACCAATATTATCCTGTTCAGAAAAGCTTATCAAGTGAGCACCTCTAGAACTGTTACAGGAGGTGTTTAAAGACCTGATACATGAGAAAAAGGCCAGATTGAATCTTAGACAATTCAGTCCGAGTCTCACATTTATGAACGGTGTCCCATCATAAACATAGATGCAATAACCTGAAGTCCTGGTTCAGACATGTGATTTTTAAACTTTACAGCATGAAGCTCATTGAAACTGTTTCAGCTTACCTGTCAATGATATCTTGACGGTACATCATGGAAAGGAGGTTTCGAGTTCGCATCAGCAAGGATCGATGACCCTTATACTCAGTTTCTGCCTTCCTCAATACACTGGTTGAATTTTCTAGAGGAGAAAAAAAAACTGATAAAATAAACACCATATTACCCTTTCACTATTTCTAGAAATTGTTTACATATGCATCTATGTACTTGTGAATGCACCTATGTATGTACTATTGTCTCCCTGAATGTTGTTATCCAGCAAATTTACAGATGTAAATCATACATTTTGTGTCTTACAATATACTTAAATATGCTTTCATCATAGACAAAAAATGTTAGCAGAAAGCTTTTCTCCCTTTTACAAAAGAATGGACAAAAGGCTTTTGATATAGAAACATTTAGTTTTCATTCTCTTTCTGTCTTTTGGTGCCTTTTAGCAGGTGCATGTCTGTGCATTTGCAAATGCCTGTTCATGGTTGCTGTATGTGCATGTGCACACAGGCATGCATGTGGTTGGAGGGAGGGGAGGGGGTGTTTGTGGTATTGAAAGGGGACAACTTTCTTAGAAACACTGCATGACATGGTAATCTCAATGTTACACGGTTTTACAAAGGTTTCCAACAGTAACATCATCTTTTGCCTTCCATTTTCTTAAAATTTTGATAACAAAGCTGGAGATTAAGGTCATATGAATAAGTAAAGAAGATATCCCAGCCAGGTGTCTTATCTTTCCAATATATCTCATCTTGCTAAATTGATGTTAGAAACAGATCACTTGCTGTTGCACTAACTAGATATACCAACCTGACAGGTCAATAAAAATATAACAAAACTTTTTCAGAAGGCCCAGATCAAGTGAAAAAATATTTACAATTGATAGTGTGATGGAATGAGATTTTTCAGGTTTTAACACAGACCAAAATGAGAGAAAGTTACATTTTCAGCAATAAATATAACCTACCAGATGTCATTAGTGTGTTTGCATTTCTCTCCACCTCCTGTTAACAATAAAAAAGTTGACTTGTGATAGGAACACCACAGAGACCACAAAGACAAAATTATGAAGCCACAAAGTACATCAATGATAAACTAAATGACCTGAACCATCAGTTGCCGGGTGCGGCGAAGACTTTCAGTTATGCTTTCTGCAGCAGCGGTCATTCCAGCCTTTGTCCTGGCAAATAACATAAATTACCAGGGCCTTCATAAACAAAAACCAAAAAACTCACATATCCATGATATTTAATCATGTTCCACCACAGCAGACAGTAAAACATGAAATGTATAAACAATATGAACCCATCAATTTGTCCATATGATCCTATGCACCAGGTATGTAGGAGGTCAATCTAACAATAAGTTTCAGGCCATGGCTAGAAAACAGTCATTTCTTCTAAGCCTGGCAAGATAATTTCCCTTCTTCCAACATGTTTGTCTTTCTATGGTCAAAAGCTGGCATATGGTACCCCTAAACACAAATAGATGGGTGCCGGTTGCTGACGATGGAAGCTCAGGATGGAGCCGTAAAATGCGGAAGTCTCGCATATGGTTCCCTGAGAAGGGAGTTCAAGTGGAGCCTTCAGAACATCAACCTTGCAGGGCCTCCTACTCCTTTCCATTTTACTTAAACGTCCAGAAGCTGGGTATTCAATAGAGGTATTAAACTTAATTTTGAGCAAAAAAATAGTCTTCTTTACTAAACTTGCCTGGTCAAAACTGATGAGCCAGCACTATCATTGCTGATGATGTCTACTCATGGATTTTTAACCAAGCCGATGATGAAGAAACACTTGGAGAGCATCTTTAGTACGTGATATACTCAATTATGCATGCATAAGCACATATACATATGCATAATACACACACAAGCACATTGCACTTGGGTCCTTGGATTCCTAGCTATCCATATGCCACAATTATGTGAACTGCAACCCATGATTGATGAACTTGATAACCATTCTTTACAGAGTTAAAAGCATAGTCACAAATATCAGTCTCAGCTATATCTCGGCAAGGCGTTTTTTCACTATAATATAGGTTCAATAGATAAAATCTAAGGGAAAAACTCGGTGCTTAAAATATTTTAAAAATATAAAAATAATAGAAATGAGCTATGTCACACATATACTCCATTTTCACTCCTGTTCAGTATCCCCTTCTGTACAAGTCATATTGGAAACTTCCTAAAAATGGATGTATCCCCTATCCGCAGCCGTATCCATGTGACATAGGAAATGAATAAGAAAAATGACATGTTTAGATAATAAAATACACATATAGTTAAAGAAATAAGAAAAATGTAGTTAAGATATAGCAATGTTGTAAAAAGCGTTGAGGCGTAGCGAGGCGCTCCACCAAAAACCGAAGTGAGGCGTAAAGCGTAAGCCTCAGTATTCTTTTTTAAACTTAAAAAATATTTAAAAAATACATCTAAAAATACAAATAAATAGAAGAGATGCTTTATTGATGAAGCAACAACCAATAAGTTTCCAGATTATTTCCAAACTGACTTGTGTTCTATCAGACATTAAAATTCAAAGACATAACATAAGCATCATAAGTTGGACTGCAATTTCTAGAAGCCAAGACAGAAAAAAGCTTCAAAGATATAATATAAGAATCACAAGCTGGGTAAAAATTGTTTTCCTCAGAAGAAAATCAGTAATTATAGCATACAGAAAATAATCTTAACTTAATACATGTTCACTAACTTAATACATGTTTAAAGAATAGCATACAGAAAAAATCCATATTCACTAAGTTACAGGATTGAAAATCTTAACCTAATACATGTCTATGGTCCCAGTTTATGAAAATCTTAAAAACACTAAACCAAATCCAGTT
This sequence comes from Nuphar pumila, assembly GCF_984573655.1. Taxonomy (NCBI): domain Eukaryota; kingdom Viridiplantae; phylum Streptophyta; class Magnoliopsida; order Nymphaeales; family Nymphaeaceae; genus Nuphar; species Nuphar pumila. The sequence goes on along the minus strand of NC_143263.1, from coordinate 80,708,867 downwards.
TATTGATGGCCCTATTGACAATACAATTCAGTTTCTGTGTTATAATATCACAAACAGGCACAATTTAAAGGCACCATCAGATCCAGATTTAAATTGAAAAAAGGTGAAAAGTGAAAAAAGTCAATAGAACATTCGTGAATAGGAGCAGGACACACAATCTTTACAAAAATCAACACATACACAGTCAATTACATGTACATACATAATCACATGCACAGTCAATTAATTGCAAAGAGGAAAAAAAAGAACAGAAGAAGAAGAAGAAGAAGAAGAAAAGAAAAAGAGGAGGGAAGAAAAAGAAGAAAAAGAGGAAGAAAGGAGGAAAGAAGAAGAAGAAGCGAAAGCAGAGGAAGGGAAGAAAAAAAGAAGGGAAGAAGAAGAAGAAAAAGAGAAAGGAAGAAGAACAGAGGAAGAGGAAGAGGAAGAGGAAGAAGAAGAAGAAAAAGAAAAAAAAAGGGAGGAGGAAAGAAGAAGTGGCATCAGAGAAAGGGAAGAAAAAAAAAGAGGAGGGAAGAAAAAAGGACAAAGGAAGAAGCGGAAGCAGAGGACGGGAAGAAAAGGGAGGGAAGAAGAAGAAGAGGAAGGAAAGAAAATGTTAGAAAGTATGCAGAAATGAATTACAAGAATGCATAATGCATTCATAAGGTCCAACATTGGACAAACACAACCCCATAATGGGGAATAACACAATGGTCCACTAAGGGACACCACAAGAAGCCTACGAAGATGCATAAGTTACATAAACTTTATTGCATGAGGGCCTAAAAGGCCATACCTTACATGGGGGAATACCCCTCTATTTATACACAAAGGAGTGAGAGAAAGAGTGAAAAAAGAGTGTGAGAGAGAGAACATTGGGAGGCCCAAAAGGGGACTCGTTGGGCCCCCAACGGTCACATTTGTGACCGTTGGGGGTCCAACGACTCCTTTGGTTGGGACCCCCAATGCAATGCATTAAATGCATTTTACAATAAATGAAAAATAAAAAGGAAAAAGAAAATGTAAAATAAAATACATGTAAAAGATGTAAAAAAAGACTAAAATGCCCCTAATGGGCAGAATTACAAAAATACCCTTTATCGGGTATGATGAGAAAAATACATATATATGTATATATATACATATATATGTATATATGATTACATATATTTTAACAGAAAAAAGAAGAGAAGAGAAGAGAAGAAGAAGAGACGAAGAAGAAGAGGGAGAGAAAGTACATACCCGGTGGTGGCTGCCTCTGGTGGTAGCTTCCGCCAGTGGTGAGGAAGGTGGGGGTTGGGGAGAAAAAGGGAGGATAAACGAAAGGGGGAGGGGTGCCCTAACATCGGGCTTCCCTCCCCCATTTTCTTTTTATTTTTTTTTTTTATTGAGCCTCACCTTGAGGTGTGCCTCGCTATGAGGCGTGTGCCTCAAGGCGTACGAGGGGCATGCCTCATACATATTTGCGCCTTAGCCTTGCACTTCAAGGCAAAAAAACCCTTGCCTTGAAGCAAGGCATGCTTTTTGCGCTTTGAAGAGCGTTTTTCACAACACTGAGATATAGAAAAGAAGTAAAAAGGTAACTCATAATATCGTGATATTATCGCGATATATATAAATTTCTGAGATTTTCAAAATATTGTGATATTTTACCTTTAATATTGTTTTATGAATTTACAGCTACATTATCACTAGGGGTGTCAATGGGTTGAGTTTGGTTTGGACACAGGTGGAACCAGACTTGGACTTGATTTTCGAGTATGGTATCCGGTCCAGACTCGAGTATAATCGGGTCCACTATAAGAGAAATCATAACCGAACTTGATAAGAACTACATGAACCAAACCCGATAAACTAATATTTTTTATCATTTTTATATTGAAAAATTGCGGATCTTAATCGAAACTCGGGTAGGGCCCGAGTCTGGTATAAAATTTCACAAACTATACTCGGACCCATGTATTAATCGGACCTTCGGGTCTGGACCCAGGTCTTAATCGGGTTTTCTTATTTATCACGATACCCGGACCCTATAGGGTTTGGTCCAGCTCAGGTCCGAGTAAACCCTTCGTTGACAACCTTAATTATCACCATATTTTCAAAATATTGCGTATATTTGTGACTATGGTTAAAAGGGATGCATTTTAAGTTGTGTCGATGCACCAAGAGAACTGCAGTACAAGAAACTCTAAGGCCCAGTTTGGATGACAGAGGGTAAAACCTAGGTTTTAGAAACACAAGTTTACCTTATCACTAGGCTTTTGGCAAAGCCAGTTTGCCAAATAGCCAGTTTTCTCTCTGTTTAGATTTGCCAAAAAGTCAAAAAGGTAAAAAAGAAAAGAGGGATTGGCAATTTATAATTAATAAACTACTTTATTTTAGTAGTTGTAGATTTTTTTAAAATATTTTTTCAGTTTAAACCTTACAAATAGGGAGGCTTATGCCTCATTTATATTTTTGGAAAAACCTTATTAAGACTCATGCCTTTGAAAACATTGATAACAATACATATACAGCAAATTAGTAGAAGAGAGTCACTATGTGAAAAGTTGCATTTTCACAAAGGAGCTGAGGCTTCTTTAGGATGTTGAAGGTTTCAATATTTCATGCTTCTTTTATTAGATCCACTGCTACTAAGATTAAAAAAAAAATCTGATTTACTAGGGAATTACCAAACATAAGTTGCCACTTTTTCTTAAAAGATGACATGCAGGGTCAATTATTTCCTCAAAGAATTACAAGTTTATAACCTTTTCGGAGATAACCAGCAGTCACACTATAATCTACACTTATCAAAAAAGAAATAATTGTCTCATAATTTTAAAGTTCAAAATTACAACTCTAAATGAGTAGCAGGACATTTTACATCAACATTATAGATACATATTTTCTTTTAATACAAACTTAAGGCTACCAATTTGATGAGGACCTCTATTAGACCCCTGACTTTTCAATTTACAAAAATGAAGAGATGTCATCTTTTGGGGAAAATTATTATGGTGTTTGTCTTAAAGTTTTGTACAGTGTGGTAGTTGAAGTGAACCCTTTTATTCAATACAGTTTCAAAATTCACTACCAGGGGTGAAATCCTTTCTAAACCAGTGAAAACAATACTTGGAGCATTACAGCTATCAGGACAGTTAGAATCACTTTTTCAGTAATGAGAATCCTCAAAAAGGGAAAAAAATACATCAAAAGTTCTCAGCAAGAACAAACGAGTAGATTAACTGGTAGCAAAAAGCAACAGAAAGCATTTCATGTGATGGAGTCTATATTACTTAGTAGAAAGTATTTCACATGATGCACAAGGCATGATAATCAATATCAATGCGTTACTAAAGAAAATTTCTCATTGAAAAGACTACGCATGATGCGTACTGCAAATTGCGTCTGTGAATGGTAGATTCCTCTCCACCTCCCAATAAAAGTTCTCTCTGTAGCCAAAAGATGACCCTTCAGCAGAATGAAAATAGAATAAAACTGTAAAAAGCACCGCAAGACTAGAAGTTACTAAGTTATCAAGTTCCAAGTATAACCATGCATTTTCTGTTGTTTTTTAAAGACTAGGAATCAAGCATGAATTCAAATTGCAACGAAATGATATTTTCCATCACTGATACAATACTTGTAACTAAGGATTATGGTGTGCTTGTTGTTGGCAAAAAAAAAAAACATCCTACTTAATGAGGCTTCCTAGAAAATCTAGGAAATAAGAAATTTAAGGTACTGAGAGCCCCACTATTTCCCAAGAAATCCATCTATTGCTTTTGTAGGTGGTAATGCTGTGTACTGCTGAAAAGCCTATATCCGTTCAGCTTTTGAGAAATTAATGGAACTCTGACAACATTCCCAATATTTTCAATTTCCATCCAAACAATTAAAATGTTTTCATTCAAAAGAATTCCCACATCGGGTATCCAAATGCATCCTAAATTACACATTAAACATATTAGAAGAAAAATAGGTTAGAAAATGATGCCAACCAAGAAAACATTTAGTATTTCCTTCGAAAAACAAAAAGAAAACCTACTAGTTATGAGCTTGAAACTTTAAGGCCCTGTCTGGATGAGCCTGAAAGCCAGGTTAAAAACATGATTTTCAACATTAACCAGGTTTTGAACAAAAAACTGGGATGGGGGCATGGTTTGGATGACGTGCAAAACCTCACCAAAACCTGGTTCTACAAATCTGCTGAAAGTGGATTTTTTCACTAAGGCCCTGTTTGGATGACAGGGCAAAACCTGGTTATGAGAAATCCAGTTTTTGCCCCAGAACCTGGTCAGGTTAACCTGTTTGGGTGACCAAAACCTGAAATTCAGTTTTTTTGGTCCTTAAAAATGTAAAAAACAAAAAATCAAAAAAATAATACTGGCCAGCCACCGGCTGGGAAATGACCGGGATGGTGCCTCCCATGCTAGGAGGCACCGTCCCGGCCGGTGGCTGGCCAGAAAATGGTCAGAATGTTAAAAATAAAAATAAAAAAAATAAAAAATAAAAGTCCAGCAATTTTCCAGCATTCCATCGGCCTGGAAATGGCCGGATGGTGTCCCCTTCAATGAGTGACACCATCCAGCCATTTTCCAGCCGCGGGATGTCTTAAAACGAAAAAAAGGAAAAAAAACTCACTGGCCATTTTCCGGCTGGTGGCTAGCCATAAAATGGCCGGACAGCCATGGATTTAGAAAAAGAAAAAGAAAAATTTCTAGCCGTTTTCCAGCCACCTGATGGCCGAAAAATGGCCGGGACGGTACCGTCCAACTAGTTTCCGACCACCGCATGGCCAGACCATGGTTGCTTGTGTCAAAGAGCAAGGGGAGGGTGGTGGGTGACGGTGGAGAGAGGACAGCCACCCCCCCTCCCCCCACCCCTGATAAACTCAGTTGGGTAAATGAAAAAATGGGGGTGGGGGTTTTTGCACAAGCTGAGTTTTCTTTGAAAACCTAGCTTGTTTTTGTGGCATCCTAACTGTCCAGACTCCAAACTGTTTGAAAACCTGGTTAACGCTCGTCATTCAAACGGTACCCAAGTTGATCCCTCCTCTCCCCACCCCCACTCCCTTCGACCACCACTGGACCCTTTCACCACTGAAGAAGTCCAGACACAGCCTGACACAGGCCGAAAATGGCTGAACTGGTATCATCCATACTAGACAAAAAACGGCCACAATTCTTTATCTTATTTCTTATTTTTCTGGTACATCCGACCATTTTCTAGCCAGTGGTAGCCAGAAATTTATCTATTTGTTTTATTTGTTTTTTCCATCCATTTTTTAATCAATGGGTGGCTCAAAAATGGCACCTTTTTTTTTTTAGTTTTTGGCTACCAAAAACTTTGTTTCTAGGATTTTGGTCATCTAAACAAGGACAAATCCATGGTTAATAAAAACCCAGGTTTTGCCCTAGCCATTCAAATGGGCCCTGATTTTTAGCATGAATGTTTCAATCAGTAGGAAGAAGAAGAAATGACAGAAATGAGAAGGAAAGAGAGTTGTTCTTCTCACCTCTTCTTGAGCAGCTTTTCGCAAGTTGGCCTTAGCTTCCAAATTTGCATTCCTTAAGCTCAAATGCAAACTGAAAACAATATAAATATAAGATGTATTTATCTTCTAAATAAACATATGTGTGTGTGCGCGAACACAAGCATGTGCATGTGTGTGCATGTATTGTGCGTGCATGTGTGCATACACATGCGCACATGTGAAGAGCACCATAACAAGTAAAATAAGACAATCACTAAGAGTTTATGCATTTTCTAGGTAATTCTTTTAAAGAAAAGAATAAAATGATAAGAAGAGACCTATTGTACTGATCCTTCCAAGTCTTTAACATGATTTTTGCTGAATGTGTTTGTTCTTCAGTTGGAAGTTGCTCAGCAAGAAGATCAAGCCTAAACTGCATAGATCTTAGGAGTGCCAACCCATCTTGAACTGCAGCATTCAAGCGTGGAAGAGTATTCACATTCTCTATTCCTGGTTTTCCATATTCCTCTATTTCTCTCACATGTTTAAGAGCCTCATTCAATGTGTCATTCCACTCTTTCGTTAACTTTTCAACTGCCTCAGTGACCTCGACCACCTTTTCATCCACCATATTTAGTGGCAATCTATTGCAACCAAGCCATCGATTTTAGTGACCATGATACTAAAATCAACAAACTAAAGTATTAAAAATCAAATATACTGGAGCAACAAAAGCATGAGAACAATGCAGTGATCACAAAATAGAAGTAAAACAAATTATGGCTGCTGAACAGGGATGCTGAACAAAGCATAGTTGCCAGAACGAGAAGCAGTCAATCCATATTTTTGGAGGATTCGGGAAGCGGGAAGTGAATAGGAAGCAGTAAGGGGAATCGTTCAGGAAGCGGTATAAGAAATTATGAGAAATAATGATAAAATGATTGATGTAAGAAGACAACTTTTAAAGAATGAAGTTCTTTGAAGAAAAAAGAAGCATGTCAAAATGAATAATTAAGAAATGGCGTCCACAATTGACAATTATATCATCTTATTAGAAATACTACCTAATATCATTTAATAGGATAAGTAAATAACACATACAATCAATAAAAATGCAAAACCTTTAAAAACTACAAGTTCATAAGTTTATTTTGGAGTTTGGATACAAAACATTGATATAATACAAAAATTGTGCAACAACTGATGTGTAATTCATCACACATTATAATTCTAAGAAACTTCAACTAAGCCTAACAATATAATCAACTGTTATATGATAGATTTAAACAAAATCTACAAGAGTGGACAGCCTAACAATATAATCAACTGTTATATGATAGATTTAAACAAAATCCACAAGAGTGGACAATGATATATACACATATATATATTTATATTTATATATATATATATATGTGTGTGTGTGTATGTGTGTGCATGAGTGTCTTAACAAAACAAACATCCAACAACATATAGCTAATTATGTATTGCTAATGATCTCATATTAATATAGGTATGAATATAGTAATTGTAATATAATAAAGCTGCATATAAGAGAGTTGTGCAAAAAGTAATACAAATTAGGCTGATAAGCTATATAATTTCAGCAATTTGAAGTTTTGTACAAATGTAGCTATATTATGAAACAACGAACAAACAGCTGCAATTAAGAGAGAGAACAACAGTCCAACATGCATATAGAAAAACATATCAAACTAGATATGAAAAGGATTTTTTTTGCACTCAAAACAATAAGATTAAGTCAAAAGTCATGTGCATTTATATTCTATATACTATGTAAATTTGTGCATTTATTTGAGACGAACAATAGAAAAAGAGGGGCCTATGGCTGAACTAGACAAAATCACAATACAAATAGTCCGAAACTAGAATTCCTATATACGAGGAATTGCATTCCTCAAATTGGGAATTATAATTCCAATGAAAAAAACTCAGCCATGAAAATCATGATTCCCATGGGTGGGAATCGGGATTCCCATGCATAGGAAGCATGATTCCGCACCGCTTCCGGTTCCCACTTCCTGGGAATGGCGATTTTCACCTTATAGTATTGCTTCCGGTAACTATGGAACAAAGCAGCTAAAAAATTTCAAGATTGGTAATGGCAGGACGTTTTTGGGATATATCGGGATCCGAGTTAGTCCTTGTCAGATATTATGTTGCCAAACTAACAGAGATTCATTCCAAATAGGGGAGCTATGAATGATTAGTGTGGATCCTCCGGGCAAGTCGGTAGCTATGTCACACGGACTCTTCTAAAAGGGCACCACACCCGCGTCGCACCCGCACCCAGGCGGGTGTGACACTTGGACACAGCTTCCTTTATGTTAGGTGAAGTCAACCACACTGAGGTCCATTTTTATCCCAAAGTAGATTCCGTTAACCCTAATCAAGTCCATTTTTAAGATAGTTCAACACTACCCACCTAGATTTCTTATTAATGTATCCCCATCACAACCCAACATATTTTTTCCAATAGTACCTGGAACACCCCAAAATGCTAGTTGTCTACAGGAATTTGGGAGTTCATCTTTTGTGGTAGAAATCTGGTTTTTCAATCTCTGAACTTTATTTTGGAAGGAATGCATGAAAATGCACACATTATTCAATAAAATTGCTTGAGAAATATGAGACGAGTCTTATATCAATGAATTATCAACCAGAAATAGCATCTAATCGTTCGATGAGCATCAACGATGATCGAAACCCTAAAAATCCAAAACAGCAAGTATTTTTCTTCAATAAGAACATTGTAGACTAGATTAGATGGATATAAATGCAGCAAAACCCTAGGAACGCAAACAGATGGTAAGACAATCAAAACTTTGAGAACCAATAGCAGAACAGATGAAATTAAACTGAAACCCCAAAAACATTCTTAACGGAACAGAATTAAAGGTCATGATTTCTCTGAAACTGTCAAGATGCAGAAAAAGGATGGGAAAGATGGGGAGCATACCAGGGATGGAACGATAGGAATACAACCGAAATCCGAGAGGGAAGCGCAATGTCGATGACGATTGGAGCCCGAGTGCTGGAGCAGAAGAGCGTCGATGGCGATCGAACTCAAAAACAGTCGTAGATCACGATGCCATCCGAGGCTGAGAATCTCACCTGAGAAGATCCACTGAGTGAGGTAAAGAGGACGCCGAGCAGTTGACCCAAGCCAGAAAATTGGCCCTTTCTTATTCAAAAGACTTGACCCATGAAAGAAGGATTCATCCTTGATTCCCCATAAGAAGGGGGTTGGCTCTCTACCTGCTCAAAGCAAGGTGGTTACATTTTCAATTATTTGAGCACTGAAAGTGGCAATCTGGTGGATTCAGAGAATTAGGAAATGAAATTGATTATCCAAACTCCTAGAAATGGCACAATCTGGAAGATTTGAAGCAAGAGACCATGCCTTCGTTAATAAGCGACAATTACATGTATTCTGAATGCTCTTTAGCGGAAAAAGCTATGACTGATAAATATTCAGTTGAACGTTGAATCTTTTATATATATATATATATATATATATATATATATATATATATATATCATAGTCACAAATACTGGTATCGGTTATATCTTTGCGAGACTATTTCTCACGATATTACAGGTTTAGTGACAAATCTTGAAAAAATCTTGGGGCTAAAAAAAAATAAAAATAACAAAAATAAGTAAGAAAATATCATGTTTAGATAATAAAATACATATATAATAAAAGAAATAAAGAAAAAACACATTTAACATATAGAAAATAAATAAACACAATATCAATAATTGATAATATGGCAACATTATCACTAGAATATCCAGATATTCTCATGATAATATCCCAATATTCTCGTGATAATATCACAATATTATCAAATTTTGGTGATATTTTCAAAATATCATGATATTTTACCTATAATATTGTGACATTTTTAAAATATCGCTGATATTTGTGACTATGATACATATAGATACGTGTGTGTATTGTAAGTTTCTGTTCACTCATGGGAGTAGCTAACCGGCCGGGAGGGTAAGCATATGAATAGTCATCACACAAACATGGGCTTAGGTTCTCAATTGGGGAACTGGAGCACCTTATAACATATCTTCATAGACCAAGAACTGCAAGAATCATGTAGAGGAGGAATTGAGGAAAAATTGAACATAGAATCTGTAACTTGAAACAAAGGTAGAATTCATGAAATTCAAAAGATAAGTCTGGGAAAGCTTTTATATATATGATAGTTTTGTAATGTCAAAATCTTGACAACGAGATTAGAAACATTTTGGATGTACAAATATACAAAAATATAAATGTGAGTACTACATTTTTAAAATGCTAATTGAAATCTCCACTTTAATTTCTTATGTTTTGTCATCCTCTATCTTTTGTGATTTATGGTGTGTTCATATCAAACAATTTCAAAGGAAAACTTGAAATTGAGGTAAGAAAATAGACTTATATACACGTACACACACACACGTGTGTGCCCATAGAACAGGCCTCGGGCTGATCAACAAGACCAGCCCCATGTCGCATCAATGAGCTGACTAGCCTGGTCAAATATAGACCCAGGATGGTCAGCCTGATCTGGCCTGTGACCTGGCGTTTCTAAAAGGTGGGCAGATAGTGCTGCAGGTACATACATAAGCCATTAGCTGTCATTTATCATGTTAAGTAGCCATTCTGCTAAGGATGCCTGATGATATATTTCTTGTTTTTTTAACTCAAGAGCTGCTTAAAAAAAAATCTTATTTTTCTTCTACTTATGTTGTATTGTTCTTTCTACATATTGTGGCTTAGTTTCTTATGAATGAAATGCTGAAAGCCAATTGTTTGCCATTTGTAGCTAGCACGTTTGACAGGCTTCTTGGCAGCCAGGATTTTGTTTTGCTAGATGAATTTGATGACAATTCTATCTTAATGATTCTAGCTGCTGTGCAACATGATAGTTTGTAGCCTTCGACTGTCTTTCAGTGTATTGGATTGATAAATAGTCAAACACAACCATCACTGGTTCACCTACATGTCTCCTAGGGGTGGCAAAACCTGACACGACCCGCCAACCCGACTCTTAGGCGGGTTCGGGTTTGGCTTAAACTAACCCGTTTAATAAACGGGTCGACCCGCCTAACCCATTTATTAAACGGGTCAGGTTCGTGTTAGGGGTATGCCAACCCGGCTGACCTGTTTAATAAACGGGTTAGGCAGGCGGGTCAACATGTTTACCCGAACCCGACCCACCATCCTGACCCGTCAACCCGTTTACCCGACCCAACCCGTTTATTAAACGGGTTAACCGGGTCGTGTCGGGTTACCCATTTAATAAATGGGCCGGGTTCGTGTTTGCCACAGCCGACCCGTTTAATAAACGGGTCGGGTTCGTGTTGAGGTATGCTGACCCGCCGACCCGACCCGATTGACACCCCTAATGTCTCCACCATAACTACCAGTGGTTCAGATTTGAATCCCATATAAGACATTGATGAACCACAAACTGTTGTATCATTCTTGGATGGTAATCAAGGACCACCTTTGCCATCTCACCAATGCTGATCATATGCTTTCAACATGCGCTATACCTTGTCAGCCAAATGACACGTATGAATGCATGTTTTTTTTTTCTGTGGAGATTTCCCGTTCATAGAAAAGAAAAAAAAGTAAGATTCAGGGAGGGTTTGGCATCATATGCAGAAATGTAGTTTTGTATAAATTGAAAATCATAAGATTGATTTCATTGCTTTCAATCATAGTCACAGATATCGACGATATTTTCAAAATATCATAATATTATCGCTGTAAATCCAGCAAACGATAATATAGGTAAAATTTCATGATATTTTGATAATATCGCGATATTATCATAATAATATCAATTAGTTTTACTGTTTTTATTTATTTTTTGTATTTTAAATATGTTTTCTTCTTTCTTTTATATTTTTTAATTCTTTTATTATTTATGTATTTTTTATCTAAACATTTCTTACTTATTTTTGTTATTTTTATACTTTTTTAAGCCCAGAGATTTTCCCGAGATTTATCACCAAACCTATAATATCGCGAGAAATAGCCTCACTGAGATATAGTCGATACCGATATTTGTGAGTATGCTTTTCAATTGGTAGATCCTTTTCTTTGCATTGAGTTGGTAGATCCTTTGGCCTTGTGTTATTCTGAGAGTGGCTCATTAGCTTCTATATTTTTGTCTACTACTGTAATATGATGTCAGTTCTCCCTTTGCAAGATTCTTGTTTCATGTATTATTATGTGTTTTTGATAGAACTTTTTTGAGCTGTCATGTTTTAGTTATTGGTGTTGGAAGCATGTTAATCCTTTAATCCTCCCCCTATATACATGTTAGCTCCATGTGTGAATGAGGGCGTGTAATCTGGTTTTTACGTGTGAATTAGGAATGGGCTTGGTAACTATATCATAATACATGTATATGTAAGTGACGTAATTTTGAATTTAGCTCTGTACTATAAATTTTTTTCTCTATCACAGTTTAATGTTGTGCATTTTTTACATTGAAATGAAAAATATATAGGTAGATGGCAAGATGGTGAGACAGCTGTTTGTGTTTGGGTACTTGGGAGAACAGTAAGTTGATATTTCTAATACTTTCTATGACATTTAGAGTATGTTTGGTTGCAGCTCATGTGATTTGGAATCACATGAGATGGGAAATCAAATGTGATTTGAAGTCATAATTTCAAATCACATATTCCACTGTGTGATTTGGAACCACATGAGATTCACTTCAAATGTGATTTCAAATCACATTCTGTTTCTTATTTGCAAACGTTTCTATCTGTTTGCCATTGCTTTTGGCATTGCCATTACTTTTGCAGTTTTATACATGTAATTATATCATCTTATAGGTTAAGGTTCAGTTCCTTAAGGCTCTTGCAAGTGTAATACTTTGGTGCTTGTGATAAGGTGAATGTTTTATCTTCATTGTGTTTTTATAACTTCACTTATCATTTAGAACTTTATCCACCAATAGTACATTTTGCATGTGTTATGGCTGTTTCCTTTCACAGATTTTGTCTATTTCTTGTTTTCTTTTTTTCTTTTGTGCTTCATGTGATTCACAACTTCTTGGTGCATACCCTTTTGCTTATACTTCTACAGTTCTACCATGATGAGAACCATCCAGAATTTCGTATGAGTTATTGTTAGATTGACATTTTAAGCAAGTTTTTTTATTTTTGTGTTCTATTTTTATTCCTCTATTGAACCTTCGGCTGGTAATTTAGGGTTTTTTGGAGCACATTTTGCTGATTCGATGTTTGAGCAAATCTTTTGTGCTAGGTAACTTATGTTGTTTCAAACTATTATAGGTTATGATTGCTAATATTGGAGATGCAAAAGCAGTCTTAGCTCGCTCCTCTGTTGGGGATGAATCACAAAATGGACAGGCTGGAACAATTAAACTACCTTTTAAAAGCAATTGTTATTACAAGAGAGCATAAAGCCATTTATCCACAAGAACGTGCCCGGATTCAGAAAGTAAGACCTAGACTTGCCATTTCTTTTGTGGTTTGGTTGATGCACCTCTATGAGCTTCAAGATTCTTTGTAGAGGCAAAATAAACTACAGATGTAAATCACATGAAGCTGCATAAATAGCAGAAATTTCTATAGATACACCAATTGGATGTTTGGAGATATATCTATATATGAAGAAGCTGCATTATTGGATTGGCTGCCTCACGAGGAAACATTGAGTAGCTGTCTCTTGCTTTCTTGGAAATAAGTTTTAACAGAGAACATCTTCAACCTGCCTCCTTATATGGTTTCTTTGTTACGATCTATAACATACAGAGTGTTTGGTGGATGCTTTTCTTTATGGGCTGGAAAATATTTGTTTATTTAGCTTCTTGCTATAATATAGGTAGCTATGACAACAATGAATGGACTGCCCAATATTTATTTTGTTGAACAACTCTGTATGTTTGTAAAAAAAAAGGTTGCCTTATGGCAGCAAGCAAAAATTTGATAAATGCTACTTGAGTGTTTGTTTTGTTTTAGTTTCTTAAGATTTCTCTTGTTATTGATTGTGTGTTTTTTTTTACAGGCTGGTGGTTCTATGGGTTCCAATGGCCGATTGCAAGGCCCTCTTGAGATCTCTAGAGCATTTGGAGATCGTCAGTTCAAAAAGGTTCCTAGCAAATGATCAAGCTTCAAGTACTCGTTCTATCAGTGCCTTATTTCATTATTGGCATGACAAATATTATATCCTTTTTGATAGAGTATCTTTTTTTTTTGTAAACAGAGATAGATTATTGTCATAGCCCAGTATAGATTTTGTGTTTTGATGTTAAATGCATTATGCATCTTCCCATGCCTTCCTGGTAACGACTTGAAGTTGGTTTCAACAAGACAAAGTTGCATTGCTTCTGGAGGCTCAGTTTGGTTTTTGGGATGTACAAGTTGGTGTTAGTTGGTTTGTGATCTGGAAAATAGATACCAGCTGTAGCTTTAAACAGTTTTCCTTGTTTTCCAAATTAACTCTTAGGCCTTGTTTGGAAACTAGTAGCTGGGATGGGAAGTGGCAGCTATCAATTCCATGCTTTAGCGTAAATACAATGCAGCTTCCCATCCCAAATGCATCAACTCCCATCTCAGCTACCAGATTCCAAACAGCCACCAGGTGGTAGTTTGACCAACTTTTTGCCAAATGCATTTACTCCTACCCTAGTAACTAGATTCCAAACAAACCCTTAATCTTTCAAGTCCTGTGTGATTAGACTTGGATATTAGGTACATCAGGTTGAATTGCTTACTTCTGGGGTGCAGCCCCTATATCTTCATACTATGGACGATGATTAAAGTCATTACAATGACTTGGATCATGTATGACCGTATATTTGGAGTTTTACATAATTTTATGACTTTTTAATCTGCTTATCAGATATTGTTAGATTTACATCATATTTTCACTGGTAACAACAAATAAGAAAAGCCTTTTGGAAGTTAAACTTGCCAACTCTACCATGAAGATGTAATGCATCAGCAATCAAGTGATGTGAAGAAAACTGAAGCATAGTTGGAAGAATAATAACTAGCACAACTGTACAGACTTGCCAAACTAAACATAAATTGATGGATGGTTTGATGTTAAAAGATGTTGCTATTTTAAAGTTCTGGAGAAATGAAAGGCAAAAAAGGCCTATAACCTACATGCCTTTAATATGCCCTGAATATATATGATGAAAACTTTATATAAGTACATTGTTTGCCTTAATGATTTTAATGGCTGTGAATGACAGTGATCCTTGAATATGAAGTCAGGTCAGAAAGTTACTGTATTTTTGTGCTGTCACCTGTAAAGTCTATTTTTTTCATTAGTCATCCACATTTTCTGTAGATTCCCTCACTTACCCTAGTTTTGCTCACATGGCAGAACTATGATGTTTGCATTGGCGTAGTGGGAGGGGGCCTTGGCTGCTAGTCAGGCGGTCAGAGTTCCATTCTCATGGGGGTCTGCCCTTTGCATATAAGAAAGTGCAAGGGCCTTATGCCCCTTGCTCCTTGCTGAAGCAAGGCGATTCCCTGGGGGCAAGGGGTGACACGGGTTTACACTGTTGGGAGCGCGACCGTAAGCACAGCATGCATAGCCAGCATGACTAGGTCTCTGATCCGTAAGCGCGGCGTGCATAGCCAGCGTGACTAGGTCTCTGATCCCGGGTATGGTTTCCTCAATCCTCATGGAACACAGGTCATATAACTAAATGGCTATATAGTTTAATCATGGAGAATTACTAAAAAGTTCTATCCTTTGCCACTTGATGGCGTGAAATAGATAATTCTTAGGAATATTCTTTGCTCATTTGCTTTTTCCCTTACCTTTTGTAGCTTTGGTGCCTTTCCTATGGAATGGGAGTTATTAGTGAGTGATTGTGATTAGGTCAAGTATTCTTTTCAATTTGTTAACTTTATTGTCAAGTGAGAAAAACTTTGAAGCTAGATAGCACTATTGCTTTTAGAGGCTCTAGCCTTTTCATGATCTCTCTCTTTTTCTCTCTATGCCTACCAAAGAGGCTAGGCCTGTAAGACAGGTAAAACCGTGAGGCACTACAGATGCACCTATAAAACCTCAACTGTCACCTTTTAAAATAGTGATTCAAATTCTAGTTGGATCTCTATGGGTGCGTTAAATCCTTAGGATATCAGATCTGAAGATCTGCACCCTGTGGCTCTCTAGTCCTACACTAAAATTTGAATCTCAAATCCACATTTTAGAGGGATCTGAGTTTTGGCATTTGATTATCTTTCATATTATCATGGGCTTATATTGTATGGGTTCTTAAATCTGGGTCCAAGTAGGAATGTGAATGGGCCAGACATGGTTTAGATCTACGAATCATTGAGTCTGACCTAATTGGATCTAGCATAATCAGATCTGTGTTCGGATTTAGAGTGTGATGGAGATCAGTTAAAACTGAATCTGTATCACTTTTTAAAATCCATCCTTAGGATCAGTTAAAACTGAATCCTTATGTCACTATTTTAAAATCCTATATTTACATGTATTTGGGCTTGTATAGTAATCATATTTGGGTTTTCCTTGGTCTCGCATTTGGATGCAAAACTCATTGAGTCAATCCAATTTTGGTTATTGAATCTGACTAAGGATTCAGATTTGGTTAGATATCCCACCTGAAGCTGAACCGTTTACATCCTAGATGCAAGGTAACGTTACTGAACCACTACAAGAAAAATGCTACTTAGCGACGGAAATTTGTGACGGATTTTTTTCGTCGCCAATTTGCGACGGATTAGCAAGCGAAAACTATTTGTCGCTAACGTTTGAAATATTTGCAAAATTAGCGACGGAAATGTCTCTGTCGCTAAAGCCGTTGCTAATTAGCGAGGAATTAGCGACAATATTTTTTCGTCGCCAAAAACACTATAAAAAATGCTAATTAGCGACGGAATTTGCGAGAGAATTTTTCCGTCCCTAATCCGTCGCTAATTAGCGACGGAAAAATTCCCTCGCTAATTTCGTCGCTAATTTTCGTCCCACTTGAGGCGCGAAATTTCCCTCCCTTCGTTCAAAAATTTTCTGCCCTTTGTCCCCCCCCCCCTCCGTTCAATTTAAACCATCCCCGCTTGAGGCGCTTCTGAGGATGCCAAAAGCTCTGTTGACGACGCGCACAAAGAGTCGATCCCCACGAGAAGTCGCAGATGGAGCTGAGACGTCAAGGGGGCGACGAAGAGGAGGCTGCTGTTGGGGAGCCACTGCAGCCTGCCAGAGTCGAAGAGGTGGCTGTTGTTGGGGAGCCACTGGAGCCTGCCGGAGTCGCGAAGATCCGCGCGGAGTCACGAAGAGCCTGCCGGAGTTGCGAAGATCCTGCCAGAGTCGCGAAGATGCCGTACTCGTTGCTCCTCCCCCTGCAGCTCGCGAAGATCCACGCGAAGTCGCAGCTAAAGCTGAGTGCCCCCGCCGTGAAGCTCTTCGGCTGGTTCTCGTGGCAGACCTGGAACTTGAAGAGAGGAGCTCCCCCCGGAACGCGCCCCTGCCGTGAAGCTCTTCGGCTGGTTCTCGTGGTAGACCTGGAACTTGAAGAGGAGCTCCCCCCAGTTCCGCATGGAGTCGCAGTCTGCCGAAACGCGCCGGTTCTGTGCAAAAAAAATTGCTCCTTGCCGGAGAACGCGTCGGCAACGAGCAAATTTTTTTTATTTTTTTATTTAAATTTAACGACGGATTAGCGACAGATATTATCCATCGCTAATTTAAAATAGCGAAGGACTCGCGATGGATCATATCCGTCACAAATTAGCGGCGGATAAGTTCTGGCACTACTTAGCGTCGAAAAATTCATGATGAAAGTTTTCAGTCGCTAATTCGATGTTAATCCATCACTAAATAGTTTAGCGACGAATTTAGGTCGTCGCTAATCCACACGTTTCTTGTAGTGAACCCGATGGGGTCCGACTTTGGTGATAAAGAAGGAGGTTCAGTTATAATCCGAAGTGTACCCAAAAGATCCAGTTAGTATATTGAGTTGGGTATGGCTTGTGAATTTTCAGATTAGACCTTGGTGCAACCTGAGTTCGAATTAAGATATGCAATTTTCAATATAGAAAACATAAGAAATATTACTTTACTCGGTATTAATGAGATCTGGTTCATGTAATCCTTTGTAACACCCCGATCTGTGACCTTAAGAGTCTGAGTTCGGTTGATATTACTTCTCAGAGGAAAAGCATAAAGAGTTCACATAGAGAAAACATTGCTAATTTTTTTTTCATTCTTTTTTTCAATAATTTACTTTCTTTCACAATGTTTATCATTTATAACATAAGAAATAACAAATACATAAATGTTCAATGACAAAAAAAATAAAAACTACCAAATGCTCTGCCGAAGAGGTAGCCGATCATGTCCTGCTTGTTTTAGTGTACCTGAAATCTACACTTGTAATTATACAAGAGGGTGAGTCTACAACCCAGTAAAAAGTAATTATAAGCAAATAAACATTTTAACTTACAACCGTAGAGGGCTCTAAGCCCCTAGTCTGAGTTTAGCTTCCGAGACACCACACAAGTTTGTATGTTTTAATTATCCCCTCATTAACTCTCTTAAATACTCTGTCACACCAAACTAACCCGAAGTATCGGTCATAAACATCTATGAGTGTAACAACCTGCGTAGAATAGCCCAATTCTATATGTTGGTCAGACAATGAATCATACACTTCTAGTGATCTCCGGACCACGAGGCACTTCAGTGAAACAAAAAGAAGACTCCACCGATAGCTAGCCATGAGGTCATGCTTAATCTCAATCTCGGTATGATTTATGCTATATCCTAACCATGCTAATTATCAACTATCCATAGTTATTTAGAGTCCCAAACACTATGTAAGTATAACCCTAAGTCATAAGCTAAGTTCAACACATTAAACCACATTCTCAAACTCATATTTCACTCATTCTCTCATGAGTGATATCATGAAATGATCACATTGGATCTCACTCTTTAATCTCAAGATGTTATTAGGGTTCACACTTATTTCATACTAAGCACGCAACAATGTAGGGTCTCTATATCGTTGAATCATCGGTAGCTCACTCTCCATGGTGGTTGTACTTTAGCCGTGAACTAGGTAGTCCTTATCATAGGTCACTACTTCCGAGATTTAAGGAGTTATGCATGCTAATCTCCATATATCCATTTACATAACATGAATAGAATAAAGAAGATTCAAGTCTAAACACAATCTCATCATAATGCATGTTATTAACAATTTATCACACAGATATGCTATCACAAAATAATCTCTTTCTAATATGTATGACATACCATAACAAACATGTATATGCAATCATCTCATAATATCATGCATGATCATTTTATACACATCATGATCACACTCAAAAGCTATCATGCTAATTCACAACATTACAATAACATGCAATCCAAAAAGGCTTATTCATATATAAAATTACTTATAATATCTCTTACCTTGAATATGAATCTTATGTTCGGGTTATAATCGAGTCTCAAGCAACTCTAATAGTAGGATCTAATCATTACACAAGTGTATTCGTATTAATACACATCACCTCTTATATTTTAACAAAAATTATAAAAATACTCCTCCCAAATTAACTAGTGAGACTTTAATTTTTGTGCTCTTAATTTGACCAAAATCAAAGGACACAGATTTTCCTCTACGATACGAGTCCAATGCACAAAACCTCACTCGATTCTGAGTTCAGAGTGTAAAGTTATGCTTATTTTACCAAAATAAATATTGGGTACATAATGGTACTTCGATCATTTCGATAATTATTTCCAAAATTCAAAATTAAAAATTAAATCACAACTCAATCTAGATCTATTTCTGATTTGGATCCAAAATTGTCTAACTGGATTTAGACCCATTACTGGTCTGGATCTAGAACTGTCAAACTGGATCCTGACCTAGTTCTGATCCGGATTCATAATTGATCCATTAAGTTAGATCTAAATTCAGTTCTAATATGGATCCAGTACTGATCTGAACCAGATCCAGTTCTGTTCTGAATCCAATACTGATCTGAACCAGATCTAGTTCTATGCTTGATCCAAAATAGTCAATCTAGATTTAGACCCAAATCTCTCTGAATCCAGTTCTATTTGGATCAGTCCAGGTTAACTGGTTCTAGAAATGGTCTGATCTAGATCAGGCTAGATCCAAATCGAGACCCAGTCGAACCTAAACTGTGAACCAGACTGGTTCGATCCGAACCAGTTTGGTTTGTCATGATTTAGTTTAAGTCGGTTCGGTTTTGAACTGATTAGAGTTGAATCGGTTCGGTTTGAACCAATTTGACCTATTTTTTTTACTCGCCTGGTTCAGTCCGGGTGCGACCTAGACGGACCCAGTCTTGTCTGGGTCACACCCAGGTCGACCCAGTCTGCCCCCCTTTTTTTAAACCCATCTGGTTTGGTTTGGGTGCGACCGAGACTGACCCACTTATATAAAAAAAAAAGGAAAGGGGGCCGACAACCACATCCACCCCTCCCCTTTCTCTTTGTTGCAAAAGGGTCGACCGCGGGAGCCGACCCTCTCTTTCTCCCTCTCTATTGCAGAGGGGCTGACCGACCTTCTCTCTCTTTGCATCTTATGAGGGTTTTCTCTCTCTCTTTCTTTTTTTTTTTGTTTCTTTGCAGCTCGTCGGCAGCCATTACTGGTGGCCCTTAATCAACTGAAAAAACAAGAGAAAGGAGGAGGTGATTACCTGCGTTGTCGACTACCGAAGATCTGGTAAGCGCTTCTCTTTGCTACTCATTTTTTTTCCTCCTACGTCCATCTCCCTCTGCCACTCACTTGGTGGACGGTGGAGGGGATGCACCATGAGCGATATTTATAGCCCTCACGAGGTGGGGTGAGGATAACCTGCCTCCTCCGCCTGTCAATCGTGCGGGGTGAGGTTTATCCTTATCCCTCCGATATGTTATTGGGGACGTCTTTCTCATTTTCTTTTCTTGTCTTTGTTTTTTTGAACTTTATCCCCTTCGACGTTTTCGTCAGAGGGTTTTTTACATCCTTGTAGGAGTTGAGTATGATTTTTCTTATGGTGTGTTTGATTGGACCTCGGTCTGGACTCACCTGGGTCTGACCATGTACAACCCGTTGACTCCCCTAATCCAAGGTATTAAACACTCCATATGAGAATAAATCCAGTGAAATGGGTAAACTTTGTTGTGTTATGCATAAAAGCAAAATTAATAAGTGGACTTAGGGTTGACTCTGATCCACTGTAATATGCTGAATGGGTTTCACATCTGAATCTGACAAGGCTCAACCGCATGTGACCCTGAAACAATGCGGATTTTGATATGAACTTTCCACATCCAACATTATGATTCGGATATGGATCTTGAGCATGACCCACTTGCACGTCTAGCGCGTTGGACGCCGTCCATCATGCATGAAGGTGGTTGGCACTCAAACCCTAAAAAAACTGTGTTCGGTTACTTATAACGAGTACGCATTACGCATGCATGTACATATCTACCCAACTCCATGCATCAAGATCGAGTATTCAGGAGGAGGAGGGTACTTGCAAATGGGTGGAGAGTAGGGATGGCAGTGGACCGGGGGAAAATGGGGCCCCGCCCCGTCTCGCCTCGTATGGACCAGGGATGAAGGACATGAAACGGGGATGAAGGTCAAAATTCATCCCCGTGCCGGGATGGACTTATACTTTCCCCCGCCCTGCCCTGCCCCACCCCGCCTCATCCCTGTTAATAAAATTACTAAAATATTTAAACTATATTACACAACATTTAAAAGAAGATAGCAATGATCGTTTTGAGTATGCTCCGGTTCCCAACCCTAACCTCTCTCAATTCCTATTATATGTATACATGAACGGAGGTGCTCCTGACTGATTGCTAGGGTTTTCCTCTTTTTTTTTTTGTCCATCACATTAGGGTTTTCTCTGTTCTTCTTTTCATTTAGGGTTTTTTCTGGGGTGCAACATTTGGGTCTCCTTCTTTATGTTTGCGCTGCAGGATGGGGATAATTTGTTTGAGACGGGGCGGGGTGGAGGTCCAAAGTCCCCCGCCACGGGGATGGAGGTTAACTTTTTGAGACGGGGCGGGGGTGGAGACCTTGTCCTCCGCCCCCACCCCGATCCACTGCCATCTCTCTCTCTCTCTCTCTCTCTCTCTCTAGAGAGAGAGAGAGAGAGAGAGAGAGGATGGTGTGACAGAAGCAGCATTTAGGAAAGAGATGAGTTTTTTACTCGATTCTCCTTTCCTTGCCAGGCGCTGCGTGTGGGTTTTCCCAGTCACCAAGATGGCGGTGGACAATATTAGTGTGTGTGTTAAATTTTTTTTGAAGGGCAAGCTGGGGTTAGGCGGGACCCCTACGAGAGCAACAACTGCCCCATGTGGCAGAGGGATTCGATCCTGGGCCTTCAGCTTGACACAGGACCCCCTTTACCACACGGGATACCCAAATAAGTAGCGGTATAACCAGTAATCATGCTGCATATTCTTGATCACACTGTGAGAGACTCTGATGGCGTAAAACCCGGGCACACCCCTCGACTCTAGGGAGCCACGTGCTTCAGCTTAGCACCGGCGGGAATCGAACCGTGACTGCCTGTCTGACAACCGAAGCTGGTTCCAACTAGGCTAACACCCTCGGGTCATATTCTTGATCACTGCTTGAAAACATGTAAGGTCATGCTCCATAAGGGTGAAGGAATGCTTGGAGAGACGAGACGGTGAAGATGATGGATTACCTCCCTCACATCAGTGCTGGCCGTCCATCTAACATCGGGAATCCCATCGCAGCCGCCTGACATGGAATGCCCCTCAGTCTCTTTTGTTCATGCTGCTGCTGCACCATCTGTACAGTCTCAACGCTTTGTGGTCGTTCATCAAAGAGTGGTCACCTGTTCTGCATTGGTAAGCATTATTATTGTACAGTTTCAAGTGTCTTTTGAAGTTTATTTTGCTAGAAGAACGGATCAGGTCATACGGAATATGACGGACCTTGTCATATGTCCATCCCGTTTGTCTACTAATAGTATAATGCCATTAGTGGGTTTTGGGTTTGGAAAATTTCAAGGGTAAAGTGGTACATGTGGCCATCATGTGCCATATGACATAATGGCCAGGCCTAATCTTTGAAGGGCATTTTTATTGGCCAATTTTCTTAACTAACTGCAATTGCCACATGTTTGGCTATCTATTTTTTTAAGTACTTTTATCTGTTATCGTTGGCTTCATTTTTGCTTATTATTCACTTGCATGACTTTTTGGAATTGGGCCAACCTTTAGCTAGGGGTGGCAATCGGGTCGGGTTGGTGGGTTGGCATGTCAGCATACCCCAACCCGAACCCGACCCGTTTATTAAACGGGTCGGCTGTGGCAAACACAAACCCGACCCGTTTAATAAACGGGTAACCCGACCCGCCAACCCATTTAATAAATGGGTTGGGTCGGGTAAACGGGTTCTCAGGTTCGCGGGTCAGGTTGGCGGGTCGGGTTGGCAGGTTGGCGGGTTGGCGGGTTGACCCACCCGCTTAACCCGTTTATTAAACGGGTCAGGCGGGTTGGCATACGTACCCCTAACACGAACCCGACCCGTTTAATAAACGGGTTAGGCGGGTTGACCCGTTTATTAAACGGGTTCATTTTTTCCAAACCCGAACCCGCCTAAGAGGCGGGTTGGCGGGTCGGGTTGGTGGGTCGTGTCAGGTTTTGCCACCCCTACCTTTAGCTTCCGCGTGTGACATGCGGACCCTGTGGTCTGGATTGTGGGGTCCCATCGTTGTTGTTGTACTGGGTTTCACCTGATGCTAAGCTTAACCACAGAAAGCCAGACCCAGCTGCAACCGGGTCAAGGTGGGTCTCCTTGGAGTGGCCTCGAGTTGGTTTCTGCTTTCTGCATTTCTGGAGCAGGTCAAAATTCATATGGATATTGATCACTATAAAACTCCAGACAAGGGTGAAACTAGGTTTGGTTTGAGCTGGTCTGGGTATAGACCCAAGTTTCCAAATAATGTACATATAAATATTGGTCTGAATCTTAACTAAATCCAATGCAGTGGTTTTAAAACAATACATTTTTTTTCATGAGGAACGGGAAAACCACCCACAAAATCAGAGACCTAGTCGCTCTGGCTATGCTTGCCATACTTACGGTCGCCGGTCCTGACAGTAAAAACCAGTGGCACACCCATTGCCCACAAGAAATCTTCATCTTGCTTTGGCATAAGCAAAGATGTCCCTGGGAATGGAACCCTGACCACCGCCTAGCAGACAAGGCCCCTTTCACTATGCCAAGCCCCTTGGGGCTCTAAAACAATTGATTTTGATCGTTTAATGTATAATACTATATTTATTATTACAATGCATTATTAGAAAGTATTAAAAATTATAAAAAAAATATCTGAGTAATTCGTATTCATGGACCTGTATGTGGTTTTGGGTCCATGAGGCTTGACCCAGTCAGCTAAAGTCCAATGAGGCTAGGTCGGCTCAACGATAGAGTCCGGCATTATACAAGACTGTTGTGTTCTAATTTGCCTGATCCAGTCCAACCCAATGTCCACTTTGAGAGAGAGAGAGAGAGAGAGAGAGAGAGAGAGAGAGAGAGAGAGAGAGAGAGATCCCATAATTTGGTCATGTTGAAGCTAATCTGACACATTATTTTTTATATGGATAATTGAATCTGAATATATCTTGGATTGCACTCAGATTTTATGGTCAGACTTTTCTCAGGTTCAAACTCAAATTCTGCTAGATACTTCCAGTCTGATCCACACACAATATAGATTCTTCAATTTTTTTCATTTTATTCAATCTCTCAACTCACATATTTATACTAGTTTATGTATTAAATGTGAATATTTTAAATATAACAAATATAAAAACTAATCTTAAATAATCACGATTGACCCATGATTTTTTAATAAAAATTCTGAATAAATTCAGCATTTTTATATAAAAATAGTATACGAACTCGAAATGCGAAACAAATAGATTTTAATAAACCAATTATACTTAGGATGTATGCATCCTAGCAAATATATGTTCAAATAGTCAGGGAGCCATAACTTCTTCCTTAAGTAAAATTAGGAGATTTGTGCGAGCCAACTTTTTTAGTTTTGTCGATACGAAGAGAATGACGTACTCAGATTTTTTTGAAAAAAAATCAATCACAGAAACTCCAAAAATTCGCAGGACCCACAAAATTGTTGGCGAGCTCTACGTAAAAATATCTAAAAAAATATCTTATGGGACCCACAAAATATCCCATAAAAATATCCAAGTGGGCCCCACACAAAATGAACAACTTGACTTTATTTTTAAAGCAAGGGGTAAAATGATAAAAAGAATAAGCCTTATCCTTAAGCAGCCTATAAATAGAACCCCCCTTCTCCTTTTAAAAATTTGACCCCCCTTCTCTCTCTCAAACCTTCCCTACCTGACCTAGCTTGATCCTGCTTAACCTAGCTTGAGCTTAATTGGGTCTAGTCAAGCTTGATCAAGTCAACCACTTTTTGTCCTAGCCTAGGTTTGACATACCTAACCTAGACCTAGCCTACTTGAGCTAAGTCTGAACCCACCTGACCCAGTTGACTTGGACCGAACCCAGTTTGGTCTAAACTATTTGGTATTAGCAGCTTGACTCGCTCTTTCTTTTTCTCAACTAGGTCGAACCCATCTGACCTAGTTTAGCCTTTCTAAAGAAGGTTCAAAACCAGTTTAGTCGAAACTAGGTTTGAAGCAGGCTAAGCACAATCAAAACCAGTTTTCACCAGTCTGAGAGTAAGTTTGCTTGCCGATCTCTCTCTATCAAGTATTTGTTAATTGCTGTGGTGTGATATATGCCATATATATTCCTAAAAATAGTATCTGACCCTAGTCATTGGTTCACACCCTCTAGGAGTCATCAGTGTTTACGCGCATATTTTTATGACTATCATTGAATATTTAAGTTGAATACGTAATATATACATTCTTAAAAATAATATCTAACCCTAGTTCTTGGTTTACACCCTCTAGGATACTTCGATGTTCACGTGCGTACCCTTAAGACTATCATTGGATATTGGTTCCTATATATATATATATATATATCTGCTTACGCATTTAAAATTGTCATCGCATGAAATGATACCAAGGCTCTTGCTTTCTACATACTACATATATATGTATTTGGTTAAGCATTTAAGATTGTCGTTATATCGAACGATGTCAAGGCTCCTACTTTCTGTAATTAACTTATGCATTTAAGATTGTCATCGCGTCAAACAATTTTAAAGATTGTCAGTCGATTTATCAATATGCTTCACAATATGAAGACTGCAGCAATAAAAGTAGCTAGTGGGATAGATGATCCACTGCAGTGGAAGGGCCATGACCCTTCTACTATCAGGTCAAATTATTAGGATACAATGTGTGATAAATGGGCGTGCCATGAATTTCAAAATCGTTCAGCAAAAGTTGCACAAAACTGAACGAAGTTGCCCGATGCCCATCTACACACAGGTGGTTTTAGGACTTTTGGGATCCACTAGAAGAAAATGGCAACTCATCAATATATATATATATAGTGTCAAATTTATAAGTATTTCTGTATACTTTCTAATTAATTTTTTTATCATTTAACCTTGTAGAAAGCCAAAAAAAGAGGCCCTGACTCTTAAAAGGATGTGTTTGTTGAAATACATAAATGTAAGAGCACAGAAGAGTTTGTATCAAAGAAGGTGAGAGTGACAATGATATATATTTATTGTATTAATAAACATTGTAATATACAAGTTACCATGAATTACATTATCATAAACATTGTAATTTGTAATTATTAATTCATACTATAATCGATGAACCCAAAAAAATAGCAGATGGTAGAGTGATATGACGATGACTCAACTCAGCATTCGTCCTTTGATCATACAGCATGGGTGACTGCAATCGATGAAGCAAAAAAAGGTCGTGTGTTTGAGTTTGGGAGTAATATGAACACCACATCAGTCGTTGCCTCCTGCAGCCAGGGCTCTCAGAGTTGTTCCGCCAGCATCAACTCCCAGCGTCCGATTGATCCTGTTATTTCTTGGTATGGTGTTTGTCAGCTTCTTCAGAACACAATGCATGACTTTTTACATGAAGTCATTCTCAACCTTTTCCATAATGAGTTGTGCAATTTTTTTTGCGACAAGAGAACTTCATCTGCCTTCAACATGAACTTCGGTGCTCGTCAGGTACGTATAACATTTATTCAATACATATCTAAAGTTTCATGTTATTAGATTTCAATACGTATATGCATGATTAAATACATATATGCATGATTGAATCACTATGAAATTTTATTGATAGCATTAAAACACATGTATGCATGATTGAATCACTCTATTTTTTTTACACCCTTAGAACACATATATGCATGATTGAATCACTATGAATTTTTTTGACAGTCTTAGAACACATATATAAATGATTGAATTAGTATAAAATTTTGTTGACAACCTTAGAACACATATATGCATGATTGAATCACTATGAAATTTTTTGTCTGTCTTATAACACATATATGCATGATTGAATCACTATGAAAGTTTTTTGACAACCTTAGAACACATATAAGCATGATTTCATCACTATGAAACTTTTTTGACAACCTTAGAACACATATATGCATGATTAAATCACTACAAATTTTTTTTTGACAACATTAGAACATATATATATACGCATGCTTGAATCACTATGAATTTTTTTTATAACCTTAGAACACATATATGCATGATTGAATCACTATGAATTTTTTTTGACAACCTTAGACCACATATATGTATGATTGAATCACTTTAAATCTTATTTGTCAACCTTAGAAAACAAATATGCATGATTGAATCACTATAAATTCTTTTGGCACTTTTAGAACACATATATGCATGATTGAATCACTATACAATTTTTGTGACAGCCTTAGAACACATATATGCATGATTGAATCACTATGATTTTTTTTTTACAACCTTATAAAACATATATGCATGATTGAATCACTATAAAAATTTTTTGACAACCTTAGACCACATATATGTATGATTGAATCACTATAAATTTTATTTGACAACCTTAGAACAAATATATATGCATGATTGAATCACTATACAATTTTTATGACAACCTTACAACACATATATGCATGATTGAATCACTATGGATTTTATTTGACAACCTTAGAACACATATATGCATGATTGAATCACTATGATTTTTTTTTGACAACCTTAGAACACATATATGCATGATTAAATCACTGTAAATTTTGTTGACACCTTTTGAACACATATATGTATGATTGAATCACTATAAAATTTTTTTACAGCATTAGAACATATATATATGCATGATTGAATCACTATAAATTTTTTTGACACCTTTAGAATACATATATGCATGATTGAATCACTATAAATTTTTTTGACACCTTTAGAACACATATATGCATGATTGAATCACTATGCAATTTTTATGACAGCCTTAGAACACATATATGCATGACTGAATCACTATGAATTTTATTTGACAACCTTAGAACACATATATGCATGATTGAATCACTATAAAATATTTTTGACAACCTTAGAACACATATATGCATGATTGAATCAATATAAAATTTTTTGACACCTTTTGAACACATATATGCATGATTGAATCACTAAAAAAATTTTATGACACCCTTAGAACATATATATGCATTATTGAATCACTATGATTTTTTTTGACAATCTTAGAACACAAATATGCATTATTGAATCACTCTCTAATTTTTTGGATAACCTTACAACACATATGCATGATCGAATCACTATGAACTTTTATTGACAGCCTTAAAACACATATATGCATGATTGAATCACTATGAAATTTATTTGGCAGCCCTAAAAAATATATATGCATGCTTGAATCACTATGACATTTTTTTGACAACCTTAGAACACATATCTGCATGATTGAATCACTATGAAATTTTTTTGTCAGCCTTAGAACAAATATATAAATGATTGAATCGGTATGAAATTTTTTTTACAGCCTTAGAACACATATATGCATGATTGAATCACTATAATTTTTTTGACAACCTTAGAACACATATATGCTTGATTGAATCAGTATAAAAAAAATTTGACTGACTTATAACACATATATGTATGATTAAATCACTATGAAAGTTTTTGACAACCTTAGAACACATATAAGCATGATTTCATCACTATGAAATTTTTTTGACAATTTCTGAATTTTGTTAATGTCTTTCACTTTATTGCTAGTCTATGTGTCATTCAACCATATTACTTTGATTGCCTTAGATTAGCTGCATTGCATTTAATTTATTTCATTAAAATTTGTTTATCAATACTAACATTTCGGTTCTCTTGTAGGATGTTGGAGATGATGAGCGTAGAGGAGCTGATGCAAACATGGATGGATGGGCAGATTGAGACAATGAAGAGGATGATACTCTGAATCTTGGCGAGGATTAGCTTCATATATTGAATTTGTTTCACGTACTTATTTTTTCAAAGGAAACTCTTTGTATATGTTCACTTGTAACTAATTAGAACTTGGTAAGGATTATACTGGGTTGTTAAATTTGTTTCACTTATAACTCGTGTTAAATTTGTTTCACCTACTTTGTATATATATATTTTTATGTGTACTTTATTTTTTATACACAGGTTATATAAATTGTATAATGAGAATTTTTTTCTCGATATTTATATTTTAAACAAAATTATTTTATTTTTTTATTTTATGATGGATATTATCCATCGCTAATATTCAGCGATGGATTTTACAAAGAAATTCAGTCGCAAAATGGCGACGGTATTTGGCGATAAATAATATCCATCACCAATTTAGTGACGGGTGAGGGATAAATATTTATCTGTCTAAAAAACTGAATCAGCTGATGTTTTGCGATGAAATGTAATCCATCGCTAATCCGTTACTAAATTGGTGATGTATATTAGAGACAGATACATATTCGTCATTAAATTTTAGCAACAGATATGTATCTGTCATAAAACCAAATCAGTGCTTATTTAGCGATGAATTAATGACGGATCATAACATTCACTAATCCATCATGAATTAGCGACGAAAGTAGTAACATATCAGTTTTGTCGCTAATTAGCGACCAAGAAATTGCGATGAACGCTATCCATCGCTAAGTCGTCGCCAATTCATCGCTAAACAATTTTGTAATGGATTTGCGATCAATTAACGTCGAATAGCGTATGTCGCTAATCCGCAGAATTCTTGTAGTGGTATTTGCGTGACTAAGCTAAGCTTGAGGAGCACTCGCTTGGATTTGTGGGATACAAATATGCCAAGTCTTGTAGACTTAAGCTCGATGTTCTAATTAAGACTCTGAAAAGGTTCACGTGATATATGCTAAGTTTTAAAGACTTGAGCAAAATGTTTAAATCATGACCTGAAGAGGCTTTTGCGATATATGTTAAGTCATGGAGACTTGAATATCGTTATTGTGAACTATGACCCTAAGTGGTCTGTGTTTTTTTTTAGTTTATACTTGAGTTGATTTGAATACTTTCTTACCAGACTAGCAATGGTTCTGACACCGCTTAATAGAGAATATAGGTATTGAACCTGCGATGCGATATGCAGAGCAAGGCGCCATCGAGTTTCAGGGTTTCTTCAGACAGTGTTGCATCGCTTTCTTTATAAAACTAGTACTACTTTTTCAAGCAGTGATGTTTGTAATAAATAACTTGTTTTGATAAATGAAACATTTTGGTTGTCAATGAGTGTTTGGCCACATACCTGTGACTTGCCCGGTGTTTTCTAAAACTGACGACTTATTATTGTCCATTTTCGTTGCTAAAGACGTTTTCTAAGTTTTGCTGCAAAGAAAAAAAATATATCAATAAATTTTTGACCAAGTAATATTTTAAAAATCTAGGGCGTTACGCTCACGATCATAGACCTAGCCACTCTGGCTTTGCTTGCTGCACTTATGATCATTGTTCTAACAACATAAAATTCTATGGGCTTACGCTTTGCCCCTAGAGAGTCGCCACACTTTGGCTTGCCCAAGGGGTGATGTCCATGGCATTTGAACCTAGACTGTCTCCCTAGCCTAGGCCCCATCCTACTACGCCAAACCCCTTTGGAGCGATAAATCACTTCCATGTCATAGATTAGAGCATATTTTTTCTTTTTCTCCCATCGCGCCTATACTATGCTTTAACTTCAAAAGTGATTTGGTTTGGTGTTAGCACAAATTTATATCAGACAATTTCTACACCAATTCATCTCAAGCATCGACAGGCCATGTGAATTCCATTCCCTTATACCATAGCATTATTGTTAGGTACGCATTATTGTTTCCAAATCCAATTTGTCAAAGCTAGTAAAAAACACTGCCAATGGAACTGACTTTATGGGATAGAGCCAAGGCATCAATTAGCCATACCCTTGATTCAATATGATCAGTTGCTAATACAATGATTCTTTCTTTTATGACATGCGTTTAGTCATTCGTCAGTCTTGACCATTCTTTTGGAGACCAATGAACAGACAAGTGCAGCTATCTCATTAGCAAGTTGGTGACTCCCTTTAGATTGACTGACTTATATACTTACCAAGTGGAATATTGTCTGCAGACAATTTATTCAATATCTCATGAATAATTATTGAACCCCAATATTCACATAATCATTTGCCAATTGGTAAAATTAAAAATGAGCTCTAGATGCTTACTTTGACATTAGTTGCTTTCTGGGCATTCTTTTGGAGACAAATGAACTGGCAAGTGCAGTCATGTCATTAGCAAGTGGGAACTGTGGTGAATATCTCATGAGCAATAATAAAACCCAATATTTACATAATCATATGCCAAATTATAGGATTAAGAATAAACACTAGGTTTTCCTTCTCTATCATACCAGACATAACAACTACTAATAAAAGGTGTTCCTTGGTAGGTGAGAGACATCAAGAAGCAACAAGCACGGTTGAACTTCCCAAGTGGTATATTTTTCTGTACTTTTTTTATGATGAGGAACCCTCGCTGAAGCGAGGAAAACCCCGGGTGGGGCAAGGGGCGAGGAGGCCTCAATTTTTAAATTTTTTTTTATATTGCCCCTTTTATATTTTAGTTATATATTTTGTTTTATTATAAAAAAATTTGCCCCCCCCCTTTAAGCAAAATATAACAATTTATATTGCTGCCCTTTATATTTTATTTTATTATAAATTTTTTTTGGCCCCCTTTAAGCAAAATTTTAAAATTTATATCGTCCCCCTTTATATTTTATTTTATTATAAATTTTTTTTTGCCCCCCTTTAAGCAAAATCCTGGATCCGCCACTGGGTGGGGCCCTGTGACCTCCCTGCCTTACGTGGGTGACCTCTAAAAAGTACACCCCCCCCCCCCCCCCCAAAAAAAAAAAAAAAAGTGTGACTTTTGTCTTCTGGACAAAAGTTAACAGGCAGACTTTGTCTGATGGATCAAACACGCCCTTAAAGACATGCAGGGAATGGCCAGAAGTAAGTTCTTATTGCAATGCAAAAATAAAGAAGGAAGACATTTATCTATTAAAGTCCAAACTTAATGTGGTAAACACTCAAGTACAACTAATGGGAACTCTCCCTGCCTTTTCCCTAATATAAAAAGCATGTGGTTTGAATCCATGGGGCCCCCTTTAGGATGCCAAAATTGTTGGCACTTGACTATCACATTCAACTTAGTGGGAACCCTTCCTTTGATATAAATTCTCAATCAAATAATGGAACAAAGAAAAGCTTGGAGGGACATCACAATCTAAAAGATTAATATAAAAGAATTTTAAAATGTCTTTATGCTGAAATGAGGCAATGGGCATGTGGAATGAGCTCAAACTAACAACAGGCAAAAAATAAGATATGTGAATGCATAATTAGTCATATGAAATATCATATCTAGATGTGCTCCGCATCTTTTGGTGGCTTGGTGCTTTGCGTACAAGTTTAATTAAAAAACCCACTTGATGGGTTCACATGATCATAATTGTAGGGTTTGCCTACTAGGCAGTTTTAAGACATTGATAATGATAATAATAATAATAATAATAATAATAATAATAATAATAATAATAATATTAAACCAGAGTTTTTGGATGTACAAGAATTGTCGGACCGAGAGGTGCTGCACAGTTGGTCAGATCTAGTATGGATCAGACATGGATGAGAGTTGGAGTCGGCAGCTCTCGTAGGGTTACCTCATCTGAGAACCCTGGGGAGAAGGATCAAGTTGGCCGTCGCAAAAGGAAGGAAAATCCATGGACCGACTCCATCATCTCCACCCAACTACAAGATCACTCCATCACAAATTTATCCTATCCTGTTTCAGTTATCTTTCTCCCCATCGTTTTAGCATTGTGGCAGGAGACACACACCCCGATTATCAAACTCTGTGGTTTAGTTAGTAATCATGCTGAAGTTGGCGAACCTGGTCACAATTCATATGATATCAAGCTGGGAAACTATGAAAAGTTGTTTAACTTTAGCCTTTGTTTAGTTGGGCATTATGAAAAATTACAAATTAGCATACTTAAACCATGGTTAGCGGTACATGAAACAACAATTTGTTAGTGATTGAACACATGCACTTGAAAAACCCAGTATCTGGCAACCTTGGTTATGACTTAATATCCTCTCCCTTGATTTTGGTTGTCATTGTTTCTAATTCAACCTTAAATATGTATTAATCTCTAGATCATGGTTGTCCCCTTCCTGCCAATTGCCAACCACTGGTTGAACTTAAACACAGAAAGAATAGAGATCAAGCTTGAGAGGAGGAGAAAAACTGGGAATAGTGAGACATTAAAGGGCATATATGACATTTTTGCTATATATTTAATGTAAAATACTATCTTATCTTTCTTGACTAGTCCAAGGGGAAATCCCCAACATGGACTGCACATTGGCATGCTTCCTGTTGGTAGAACCCTTGATGTCCCCTCTGCTAGATGAGGAGTTTACCAAATTTTGACCTTGCATCAAGAGATGCCCTCCATGGGTTTGGCACTGTGGTCGTTTCATGCCGTGGAAAACCATGGTGACCGCGCTACCGTGGTCATCTTTTTTATTAACCGCAATCATTAAGTGCTCTTTAATAAATTCTCAGAGAGAGAGAGAGAGAGAGAGAGAGAGAGAGAGAGAGCACTTGTTTATTGAA
This sequence comes from Nuphar pumila, assembly GCF_984573655.1. Lineage (NCBI taxonomy): Eukaryota > Viridiplantae > Streptophyta > Magnoliopsida > Nymphaeales > Nymphaeaceae > Nuphar > Nuphar pumila. Next base: position 80,675,204 of record NC_143263.1, on the reverse strand, counting down.
AGATGCACAAATCCTATTTTGGGCCATAATCTGACTCAACTTTGGTTCAAAGATCCATCCACAAAGTTGAATATTAATGTATTGACAATTACTAATAGTAACAATAGAAAAATAGAAAAAGTGTACCTTTTACCAGCCAAGGCTCACCAATCCATGTTAATTGCAAAGAAAGAAAAAAAACCAAGTTAGATAAGATTACTTTAACTTAGAACTTATGTCAAAATAGAATTGAGTTCAAGATTTTGTCCACCTTAGGTTTAAAAGAAAACCAAATAGAGCAAACGCTGGTTTTGCCTCTTAGTTACATGGTACCATGCTACCATGTTGATTTCAGTGCTGCTCCCTAGAATAAGACCTTTTTATTTACAGATTATGGAGACTTCAATCTCCCTTAAAAAAAACAGTCTTATTTAATGCCAATCTCAACCACACTTTTCTTTTTTAAAAGGTAATCTCTCGTTTGGTAATAATTTTTGTTTAAAATAAAGATTAAACATATTTGTATACATTTTAGATATAAAACATTCCAACTTAAGACATTGAACCTGTCTCTAGAATCTCCATTTATTGCAGAAACAGTAGAAAACGTTCATAAAAAACTTCAGATATATTGAAATTTGGGACTTTATAGGAAGAGAGAAACATCCAAACTCGGCCAAATTCACTGTTTGATTTACTGGCATGCCAATCAACATAAGTTACTGTCTTTTTGTAATTCTAAATAAACGTGCATGCTATAACGAGAATAATTTCCACGCGATAATGACTCAGCACAGCTGCCATAAACTCATGATGATGAAAATATCATTAAAAAAATTTAGCCTTTCAAAAAAAAAAAATCATTAAAAATGTGATAGCAAAAACTACCAAGTTTAATGTTTGTTAAGAGTAAATTAGAGCATATATATGGCATACTATAGCATTAAAAATAAGGTTATAAGGTCGACACTCAACTAGTTAAGGCAATGCTTGAAACTTGGAAGCCTTGCATTAAGATGAAAACACCATTTTCATGTATTGCCAAAAATATGATTTGGCCAAAAAGTAGCGTTTGATTGAGTTGCCAAAAGCATCCTCTTTTGAGTGATGTTGAAACGTGGTGTGCAAAGCAGGTTATATGTGTTGGGTATCACCACTACTTTCAAATGGTGTGTTGCTGAAATAACGTTTTGCCAAAGTGTGATGTTGAGAGATGGAGCTGCCAAAATCATCCTCTAGTGAAAGGTGTTGAAATGTGGTGCTGAGCCTACCAACACAAGTCCCAACTCAACTCATTGTATCAGCAATGCCACTGCTCCCATTAACCAGCAAGAGAGTATGAGAGCATAGCTGTGGATCTGAATGGTCATAATTCTCGAGTTCAAATTTTTTACAAGGACTTGACATGCTGTATGCCCTCTTGAAAAAGGGTAACGTTTTGGGACATAGGTGCTACATGGTTGTTCTCAACATAAATAAGATATAGTCACAATCACAAATCTCATTCTCACGAGAATCTCATAGAGCACAAAATGTTGCAATTTTTTTGCTTTTTCTTGATTATATATATATATATATATATATATATATATGTGTGTGTGTGTGTGTGTGTGTGTGTGTGTGTGTGTGTGTGTAGAATGAAATATAAAACAATCAAGGATACCAAAAAACTTTTTTTGTGTGATGATAAAACAGGTGATATTTTGAAAACGTCGCAGTTTTTAGGTATTATGTCAACCTTTGGAATATCATAAAAAAATAGTGATATTTGTAAAACTATTGGCGATATTTGTAACAATGATCATGAACAGTTCATGCCAAAGTGTTGGTTTGAGTCCTGCAACAAGCATAACTCCCTTGTATTCATTTGCCTCCACTGCCAATGATAAGTCGGAGGAGACAATAATAAAATTAATGTTTCTCTTCTAACGCATACATGTGACAAGGACACACACACACACACACACACACACACACACATACACACACACACACACACATGAATAACCTAATCAGGGGACGGAATGCGACGATCCCATGGTCAAATTGATGCTAGAAATGCTTTGCCAAGTGATTTTACCTAGTTTGAACTACAACGGCCGTTTCACTTTATTTCATTCAAGGGGTACTACATTATTAATGTCACTTTTCTTCTAGCGTTGTTATTGTTTTAGTTGCATTTTTTTCAAAATTAAAAACAAAAGCAATAAAAGGGATTAGCATGGAGGGTCTAGGAATTCCATCTAAGGGACATCTTCGTCATTTAGAAATTTGATCGTCCTTTTGTCTGATCTTCATGTTTAAGGGGCCAACACTGCCACCGATGAGAACATGTGAAATGGATTCTTCAATAATGTCTCCCTTCTTCTATGATTATGAGACAAAGGACTAAAAAAATAATTTGAGAAAAGCTAACTAATAATTAATACATTTGTCTAATCAATGCCACCCTTCTTCATGTGCTCATTATGCAAACTGCATTTGTTTTTTTCACATAAAGGCTGCTAATCCCATTCTATTTAAGGCCACAATCCTCTCCTCCTTGGGATACAAAAGAAAAATGGCAAAGGAACTACTTGGCAAGAGTTATTTGTTGCCTGAAAGGGTGAAACTTCATGGGGCAATGCTCATCCTTCAGTTTGGGTATGCTGGGTTTCATATAGTATCAAGAGCTGCACTTGATATGGGTGTTAGCAAAGTGGTCTTCCCAATCTATAGGAACACAATTGCACTCTTTTTGTTGGCTCCTTTTGCTTTTATTCTAGAGAAGTAAGTTATATATTATGTTAGATCTACTTCATTTTTCTGATTCTACGAGTTTCATTACTTATATTCTATGATATTTGTGAACAAAACTTTTTATGCAGGGACAGTAGACCACCAATTACATTTTCATTGTTATTTCAGTGTTTCCTTCTTGCCTTGTGTGGGTGAGCAAAAAATGATTTCATAATTGAAGTTCTTGGTGTTCTCTTTTGGTTTTTTAAGTGAGTTAGCTCGATTCTTATGCAGGATTACTGCCAATCAAGGATTCTACTTGCTAGGACTGTACTATGCATCACCTAGTTTTGCATCTGCTATTCAAAATTCAGTACCTGCAATTACTTTTGTATTGGCTGCAGCGCTGAGGTAACTCTTTTTTAGGCAATACTCAATTTATTGATTTTCATTGCTAATAAATGTTTTGAATATTTATTAATTTGTTTGTTTGCTTTTTGGGTATGTGAATCAAATAGACTAGAAAGAGTTCATATATTGAGGAGAGATGGGGTGGCCAAGGTGGTGGGGACTGTTGCATGTGTAGGAGGGGCAACCCTAATAACCCTATACAAGGGACCTCCTCTATTGCACTACATTCCTCAAGATCCCACAAGTAACTCCATGGATGCTGGCGTGTTTGCAACACAAAATACTGGAAACTGGACTTTGGGTTGTATTTATCTCCTTGGCAATTGCCTTGCTTGGTCTGCTTGGATTGTGCTTCAGGTGAGTTCATCATCATAGTCATGAATTACTGGTAATTTAAAAAATACTGCAATTTTATCACAATATTTTCAAAAGCTGATATTATGCCCAAAAAACACAATGTTTTCAAAATGTTGCCCACCGCAACAGTTAATCACCTTTACTTTTATAGCAATATTTAACATGATATATAAAAACAACTTTCGCAGAGTTCTTTTCAAATTATTCTGATGTTATTTATATTTTTAAAATTTTGTATATTTTATGTTTTTGCATAACAGATTTTTGTGAGTAAAATTAATTTTTGGAAAATATTGCAAGTTTTTCCTCTGCAATATTTTCCCAATGAGATTTGTGATTATGAACATCATCATCAACCATCTACAAGAAACTGAAATTGTTACTTGACAGGCACCTGTCCTTAGAAAGTACCCTGCAAGGCTGACTATCACTTCCTTCACCTGCTTCTTTGGGGTAATCCAATTCTTGATTATAGCAAGCTTTGTAGAGAGAGATGTGGAGCACTGGAAGATACACTCTGGAGGGGAACTCTTCACCATTCTCTATGCCGTAACTGAACAAACTCTTATGACCTACCCTTATTCTCCTTTTAGTTAACCTGTGTTTTTTATAGAGTACCTGCATATATATTACAGGGATTTGTGGCCTCTGGGATTGGATTTTCCATTCAAACATGGTGCATTGACAAGGGAGGACCAGTTTTTGTGGCTGTTTATCAACCTGTACAGACAGTTGCTGTGGCCATCATGGCAACCATCATCCTTGGTGACCAACTGTACTCTGGAGGGTAGGTGATAAGCTTTAAAAATAAATTGTGGGGCCCAGGGTATCACTAGGCCTATGGTCTGGCTGAGCCCTGGGTGCCAATCAATCATGGTGACAAATATCAGCGATATTTTTTAAAAATATCATGAAAAGAAAGTGATGTTTTAGTCGTCATTTTAAACAGCCAAAATATTGCAATATCTTCAAAACATCAACATATTACTATCATGTTTTTATCGAAATATATTACGTTTTTATCTTGCCTGTATCTTGGGGAGACGTACATGCTATTTTATATTTCTACATAATTTTACTCATTGTTCCCCTTTACATGTTTTTGTTCGTGATTTTTATTTATTTATCTTTGCTAATATTTTGCTGATAAAAACATGAAAAAGAAAAAAAAAACAATTTTAATGAGAGCTCAGCTGCCGTTGTTTTCCCATTTTAAACGTTAATTTCGTCACCATGCAATCAACACAATAGAATTGGGATTTGTCTTTAGCAACTATATCTAGAGTTTGTATGGATATCAGTTGGTCCAAATAAACTAAAAGCCCCACATTCTATGGACATTGTTCCAAATCAACTAAAAGTCTTGAGCTGTTCATTAAGGAGTTAGTCCAGGTGAGCATGGGGGACTTGGATATAGTCGTTCCAAGCCCCATCTTGTACTAAATTGTGAGCTGGCTTGGTCCACCCTAAACCAAGTTGGCCACTTCAAGCAGCATGTTTGCAAATCGGTTCCACTTATCCCCTATCTTCATACCCTCCTTGGGATTTCATTGATTCAAATTGTTTTGGTCAAATTGGATTCCACACATGTGATCTACATCACTCATTTAATGAAAATCGACATTTAAATCGCTGAAATCCGACTTGCTTGCAAGATTTTTTGGAGATTAAAAAATCAGCAGTTGACAAAACACAAAATTCTGTGCTTTTAAAAAAATCATATTTTTTTGTTGAAAAAAAAATACAATCCAAGGGTCGATTCCTACTAAATCGATTATATTGAATCCTTCTATAGGGTCAGAGTTGTTCAAAAAAACTTGTATCATAAGATGTAAGAGGGATACGAAGATAGGGGATGACATTGGGGATGAGTGGAACCGAACTTGCATGTTTGAGTCTATCAAAACTCTTAAGACCAATGTTTCGTGTTGGGTTTCAAGAGTGTCCTTACTCAATCCCTGCCAAACAAGAATTAATGTGATGTTTTCTTTTGAGAAACAAGTTTTTTTTTCGTCATAAACAAATATGTGATGTTTCTTTTCAATTTTGGTTGATAGAATTGTTGGGGCTCTTCTGATTGTGGTGGGCTTATACTCTGTCCTGTGGGGAAAGAACAAGGAGAAGAAGGTTGAACTTAACCAAGAGAAAGCCAATGCTTATAGGCAGCCTCTGCTAGCTGAAGACAAATCACAATTGAACCCATGTGAACTCCCATGAGAGGGCCGTTACCACATCCACATAAACTATTTGGGAATATTGTTTCTATATTGAAAGAAATATGGATATCTACTGAATTGGGATTCTTCCTGCTGGTTTGAGCGGCTGGTGTAACGGATCTCTCTCTCTCTATATATATATATTATATTTTTATCAACTTTAGCTTTTTGAAAGTTGATAGGGTAATTGCATGTTTTGTTGGTTTTGTGGGTTGACATAACGAGTCAATGTCTTCATTAATGAGAATGGCATTAATTGGCAGAATGCTTTATAATTATGGCAAACAAAACAAATCTTGTTAAGCCAATAAATGCACTTGGATAATATCTGGGCCCATGTCGGTCCAGTAACATTCCTTAAGAATCTTTGACTGTTATGTTTGGAATGGTTGGCTCTTCACCACTAAGGATGGCAGTGGACCGGGGCGGGACAGGGTCTCCACCCCCACCCCGTTTCAAAATCCGAACCTTCATCCCCGGCTCCATCCCCGCACGAGGATGGATTTCAACCTCCACCCCCGCCTCTGTCCCTGTTTCATGTCCTCCATCCCCGGTCAAAAAGGGGCAAGGTGGGGCCCCGTTTTCCCTTAGTCTATAGTCATCCCTTAAAGGATTGGGGACGGGGCGGGGCTAGGCGGGGAAAAGCCTAAGTCCATCCCCGCCTCCATACCCGCACAGGGATAGATTTTAACCTTCATCCCCGCCTCCATCCCTGGTCCAAACGGGGCGAGGCGTAGCGGAGCCCCGCCCCTGATCCACTGCCATCCCTATTCACCACATGGTGAGTTCTTTGGAAGGAGAAATAATAGGATCTTCAAAGGAGAGTCGACTACTCTCCCTCTCTTGCATAGTATCCACTCAGACATGTTCTTCTTAGAGGGAAGGAAATGGGCCCCAACATTGTGAATGGTTGCCGCCTATCTTTGTATCATGTCCTTCACTCCTCGACTCTCTAAAGATCAATGCCTTTATGACCTAATTTCACAGTTGCAGATGTCTATGTAAGTCTTGTTCTGCTGAGGATTAATGGAACATATTTTATCCCTCAAAAGAAAAGGAAAAAATCTTTTACTGTGCCTAACATGCACGTATTCAAATACAATGCATAGGGGCTTCCACCACCACTCTCTGAAAGAGAACATGTTTGTCCAATGTAATCTTGTAGTCTCTTGATTAGTCGGCTTGAATTGTAAGATGCAAGTTGGAGTTCCGTTTACTGAGACGGTCAAGTTTGGATGGTTTGCAAAAAGTTGCCATCGCACCTTATGTTTAAACGTGGACATTCATGATTTTATTATATGCATTGCATTTTATTTCTTGATGCTCATGACGATAAATATAATGCATTTTGTGTATCTTGATTTGGGTTTTAACATGAAAAAAATTATGGTTCAATATACTCTTTAAAATGTGAAGGCGTTATTTTTATAGTTAATCATGAAATTTGAAAATGCATGAAGTTGCATGCATGAAAGCAAATAAAGTGATAGATACAATATCAATTAGTTGTAGCATCGATAACGTTGACAATAGAGAATCAAATGATGATGTATACCCTGTCAGATGAAGATGACTCAAAAATGCTAAAAGATGACGATGATGATATAGGACAATTAATGGTGCAGGCAAATGATGCACAAATAACAAATAAAAAGTCGAATCCTTGGTATGTTTTACAAGCTATACGAGCATTTATTGGATAGTAGAATTGTTTTCTATTTTTATACTAATAAGACAGTGGTTGAAAATCAATGAAGCAGATGCATCTCAGTTGATTGATGAGTTGCATAACAAAAAACTTAATGATTTGAATTATTTTCAATGGCTAACAATAAGTTCAAATGATGAGGATATTGTTGTTGAGCGAATGTTTAATGATTTAAAGAATTGTCGTGAGTTTTTGAAAGATCATGTGATTAAGAATAACTATAAATTAAAATTCATGAGGAGCGATAGTAATAGAGTGTTTGTTGTATGCATGAGAAATAACCTGCAAACTATGGGTGATTGTCATTGAAAGATTCATTGCACAAAGGTGAGCAAAGCAATATTTTTTTAAGTTAAGAAGTATGAAATAGAGCATATATGTGGTAGATCATTGGTCAACCTTCAAGTAAAAAAAGTGTTTGCCACATGAATTGTAGGTATTACTCGCAAACGCCTACACGATAACACGAAGATAACTCCAAGGGAAATCATTAATGACATCAATTACGAAAAATGTGTAAAAATTAGTTATAAACAAGCATGGTGTAGACGTGAACACACAAAGGAAGATCTATATAATTCATGTGAAGTCTCCATCAACAAGCTTCTTGCAAATTTAGATCATTTGACGAAGAGAAACCCAAGAATGATAGGGTTTATTAAGATTGGTAGGAAATATCGATTTAAGCACATGTTCTTATTCTTTTGTACATGCATCGATATCTTTCGAAAATGATGCCCTCCAGTTCTTATGATAGATGATATATTTTTAAAAGAAAAATATATGATTTTATTATTGTCAACTTATAGTATTAATACTTATGGTGAGATATTTTTTATAGCATTTGTAGTTGTAAATAAGGAGTCAAAGGATTCATGGGCGTAGTTTTTGAAACATTTAAAACACAAATTCATACACTTCTATGAGTTTAGAGAGAGAACAAAATTGACTATTAACTCAGATAGACACCAAGGGTTTTTTATGTCATCCCTCACACCTTTCTTGGATGTCATGTTGAATATCCAATGAAACACTTGATATAAAACTTTCTAAGAAATTTGGTTTATCACTCAGTACACTTTGGTGGAGTGCAACTCGAGCAGCCACAAAATAACAATGCAACTATTTTCTTGAAATTTTTTTGGAGCAAAATACATCCACATATGATTATAATGCTAATAACGTGAAACCCGAGTTTTGAACTATATCTCACTTTTCAAAAAAAAGTTATGGGTGTTTGACATCTAATATAATAGAGTCTTTCAATTTTTGGATTTTCCCCATACGTGACAACCGCCTAGTGCATTTTATAGAGAGGTTGCATCTCATGTTGATGACACAGTTTGAAAAAAGAAAGTATATGGTTGAAAATGTCTACCAACATTGTTGTGTTAGAGGTAAAAGAAAATATAAAAGCACAGAAGAGAAATATACAACAACTACATGTGGTTGTCGTACATTCACATAAGCAATTGCTCATTATTTAACATTGCGTGCATCCAAGTAAACATTACCATTAAATAACATCGGTTATACATCATCATCGTACAAAATATCTATCCATATTTGTTGGTTGTCTACGTTTAAAGAATTACAATACCAAAGGCATAATAACTCTTTCACATATTTGATTTTACAAGAAATCAAAGCCACACATTTCTTAAAGCTAGTGTTTATGGAGACCACTACAAATATTCAATTAGTATGATTAGTGTTACGGTAGTGTACTTTAACCCTTTTAGAGACCATTATTAATTGCTTACATCAACCACATGATATATCATTCATCTAATAAAAATAGTGTGTGACAAAAAAGTCATCCATATACCCTTCATTGATTTAATTAACAATAAAAACCCTAACCCCTATTGAATGCTTGCGCACAATGGATATATGCAAAAATTTTAAACTTTTTCTTCACTAAAAGATTTATCTACAATCCATATTTTTTATGGGACTAGTATTTTATTAATGACCAAAAGACAATGACAAAGATTATTAAAATAAAAGAAGAAAAGCTAGTTAACCTCCAAATCCTAAGCGTATAAGATCATCATCAGGTTTCTTAAGCCATGGTTGAAAGGTTACATACAACTATATTTACAAGTTCTTTTAGGTAACTTTTGACATAAAAAATGTCTCATTGAATTGGATTGCAGCCTAGACTCAAAATTTACCAAGCAAAGAAGACTAACACTCTTATGGCATTTCTACTCATCCCAAAAATTCATGTTCTGAAATTGTCAGGACTCAAAAACTTGTTATTTCATAATAAAATCACCATTTTTCCCTTGTTTTGTGGATTCCCACTAAATACACCTAGATTAGTTCCCAAAAGTAGTCAAAGCTATACAATTATCATATTTCTAGTAAAAACTTTAGTTTTCTCTTATATTTTAAACATAGACTAAAATAACACAATGTTAGAGTAAATTGAACCAAATTTTTTTTATCATGAAAGCCAAATCAAGATTCATAAAATGTATTAGATTTATGATCAAAAGTGAAATAAAGTAACATTAGAAAATAAAATTCAATGCATAAGATAAACAGGCATGCCTAAAAGTCTAAAAATGTGTAGAAAAAGTGAATGTCAAAAATATATGCTTATGCAAAAAGAGAATGCTAAAATAATATAAATAGGTAAAATATGAAGCAATTTTTAGAGTTGTACATTTATCTATTCATTTCACAAAAAAAATCTAATGCCAAAATAATTGATTTGTGCCAATGTTTAGTTAAAATAACTTATTCATGCTAAAAATTTCAAAAAATAGTTGCTTCAGCCATTAAAGATGTGTTTACTGGAATATCTCACCACTGATGATGTCCAGGATGCTCAAAAAGTCGCCAATGAAGTGCTGATGAAAATAGTATCCAGAAAAATGCCAAAAAAATTTGTCGGAGAAACACAATGTAGCAAAAGGGGTTATTGACTACAAACAAAGTCCAAAAAAAAAACCCATAAAATGTGAACCATCACTTTTTAAATATCGAAGCATTCATTTAATACTAGTCCAAACATTCTCAAAAAATGGGGAGATTCACATTTAAGTCCTCAAAAAATTTGCAAATGTTTAAAAAGTTCGCAAATGAGGCACAAGATCCATATATACAAATATTTGTAAATGTAAGCAGGTAGTTGCAAACCTCCTCGATGGGTAATTACTTAAAAGAGGTTCACAAGCTATATTCTCAAAGTTCGTACTATATTTGCGAATGCCGTACTATATTTGCGAATGCCGCACTATATTTATGGAGGTCTCATCAGAGTGTGAAAGTCGGGGACATCCACAACTGGTATTTACGAATGTAAGCATATATTTATGAACCTCCTTGAGGAGTATTTACTAAATGGAGGTTTGCAGGTTATATTTATAAAGTTTATACAATATTTGTGATGGTCATACTATATTTACGGTGGTCTCATCAGAGTGCGAAAGTCAAAGACATTCGTGTAACACCCCAAAATCTTATAAAATTTTTTTAAAGAATTTTTGTTTTAAATTTGATTTATTTAATTGCAAACACAACGTAATAGAAGATTTGAAACTGATTCAAAATTTGAACAAGTTATAATTACACATCAACACACACATAACTGGATTTAAAGAACTTAATTAAAGAAATTAATTTAAACTAGTACTCAATTAAATTCAGAGTTTACAAGTCTTAATAAAAATCCAACATAATTTAAAAATATTCAAAATCAAATTGAATCCCCCAAAAAAGTGAACAATGATAATCCATCTGATATTGTCGAACAACCCGTCATCACACCATCTCATACATTATCTGAAAAATGTTAAAGTAGGGAGAATTAATCCACAACCCTAGTAGGATACACCAAATAACATAAACATAAATACAATCTAAACATAATTGATAAGCATTGGTACATCTTTAGACAATCAACTAAAACATGCAACACAACATAACAATATAAGTCCAATGCATATATTCACAATCAAACATGCTTACAGTAAATATTCATGACAATGATCCTACTATGCATAATTTTAAAAGTAAACAAACAATTCATAATCAACCCTATCATGCACAGACTGCAGTAATGCCAGTGATTCAATACGTAATGTTTTATTTCTCTTTTCTCACCCTAAAGGGTACATACTTAAGGTTGCTAACTCCAATTCAACCAATCCAATGGGGTATCTGTTATTTTATGTAATTTATTAGCCCCATTAATTAGAAGAATCTGCCAACTATCGAGGAGTTTCTCACTGGAGTGGTCCGTGACCGAGAGAATCTCCTAGTGGTCCATATAAAATTGATTACTACTATATAGAGATTCAGAACATATCACTTAGGCCACATGACAGTTCAACCCCCTACGACTGATGACTAGGGACTAATGGAGACACCTAGCTCTCTAAAGCAACAAATGGTCGACCAGTCGAGTATACCACCACCCTCTCCAAGGTGGTCCTGGGTTTGAATGGATCACTAGGAGTTATTTAAATTTAGTCTCATAAATTAATTTCAAGTGTTCTTAGCATAGGGGCGCACTAGTCCAAGCTCCACTCAGAGAGATTTCATAACACAGGTTCATTTTTAACCCATTCAAACTGCTCGCAGTACAAACCCCATCTTTAAGTAACTTTGAGCACAACCTCATTGAGACAATTATATGATTATGTGCATGTCCTTTTAAGTATTTTCTTTCCTTGGTGATCAACAAGAACTCGTGGGTCTCATCGAACCCAGGCTCACTCATGAGCAATATTTATGCTAATACCATATAATCATTGTCATCATGCATACAACAATTTACATTCCCACATGCTTACATAAATGCTATATGTATAATTTCATTTATGACTATGCTCAATTATCAAAATTACATGCGCATTCCATTTTATCTTGAGATCATGTCTCATGAGACATGATGCATATTTTCATATATGACATACGAGTTCCTAACATACATGATTCAGCATAAAGCACATTCAGTTAACATACATAAAGTATCATAAACCATGTTTTAACCATAACTTGTCATGCTTAGCAATGTAGAAAAATGATTAGGCATTACACATGTAATTTAAGAAAATTTGAATCATTGTTTACCTAATTTTGAAAAAATTATAAAAAATCACAGAGAATAGTTTTAACCCTCAAAATTTAACCGGAGTTGCCCTAACATGTTAGAAACAAACCATCAAAATTTTAGCCCCAAACTCATTCTTCATAAATTCATGAAAATTTTGTAACAGAGCTCTATAAAAAAAATTACAGGACAGATTTTGTAACCTACAAAATTTTTTCTCAACTTAAAAAATTTCCTGGGTTTTACTGTGAACTCTTTTGGCAAAACCCTTTTGCAAAGCCTTCTACTATAACTTAGCTTCCATCAAAATTTTAGCCCCAAACTCATTCTTCATAAATCCATGAAAATTCTGTAACAGACCTCTATAAAAAAATTATAGGACAGATTATGTAACCTACAAAAAAATTTCTCAACTTAAAAAATTTCCTGGGTTTTACTGTGAATTCTTTTGGCAAAACCCTTTTGCAAAGCCTTCTACTATCATTTAGCTTCCACCAGATTTTTTATAGTTTATTTTGAGTCCCTTTGGATAGATGTTTAGATTCAAAACAACAGTCCTGCAGATAGGACATAAAAATTATGTTCTATTCTAATGCATGTTTTGGCTCAAAACTGACTCAAACTAGACAAAACAAGATTCTAAAATCAAGCCCCAAATGTATATATTATTTTAGTATTTTATTTAAATTTTTCTGATTCATATTCTAGGAGATACCATTTTTTTTTTCAAAACTAGTCGGGTTAAAAATGGGAACAACATAACAGTCATCTCAAAAACTTATAATGCCTCCACTAAACAAGATCAAGGATGATATCGAAACGTGATCAACCATAAATACAAATGTTATAAACATATTTACAGTCGCATACAATGACTATTTAGGCTTTGTTATGCTATACAACATTAAAATAACAATATCCATTGTTCCTAAATCATATTTCATTCATGTATTTACACAAAAATATACACTTATTCATTAATCACATGGAATCAATCGAAGCAAATACATCATAGATTTATAGATTCATTATCATACTAATTATCATTATTAACATAAAACAAATTAACTAGCATACTCATGTAAATTAAATCAAAATATAAAACATGAAACCTCAAACCTCAAACTGATTTTGCCTAATTTTCTCTACAAAACAATTTTACATGATTGAACATAGATCTAGGCATATATAAATTCCAGAATTTAGAACTCATGCTTGAATCATTTTAATTTAATAATAAAGCATTAAATGTGCTGAAATTAATCAAGATGTACCAAAAGAAATAGAACAAGCCTCCCCAAACCGATTTTTGTTTAGAGACTTAAAAATATACTTTTGTAAACTAGTTTTTTCCAAAAAACCCATGGTGACATGGATTCAGCAAAAATGGTTTAAAAAAAATCCTCTTTTTAAAGATGTTTTAAGCTCTGATCTACATTGGCTCAGATCTGACAATCAATCATACACATAACTTATGTGTTTGGATCAACCCACGTCTACGCGATTAATGCACCTACCTCATAAGTAGTTCTGAACTGGTGAAACCCTTCGTCTCCCATCTTTGAATTCAAAAGTAACACCTATAACCTTAGTTGCAACTCTAGTGACTTCTCTCAACCAAGGAAGAAGGAGAAAAGAAGAAAGAGAAAAAAGGACGAGAGAGAGATGAATAAAATAAGGAGATATGGGATTGGAAATAAGAAGAGAGGCAAGAGAGGAAAGAGGGTGGAACGACCCCCCTGTTTCCTCTTTCTTGAGTTTTCAAGACCCTCTTCCAAATTCTCCTTTCCAAAATATTGTTTTTTCTTCTTCTTTGACTTTCTTGCTTTCCTTCTTTCTATTTTTTTTTCTTATAAAATTTTAAAGAATTAAGTTTTGGAAAGAAATATCCAAGCAAGGGGGTGTGGGCTCACCTAGGGGGGCATTCCACCCTCTTGGATTTACCTTACTTAATTTATTAATTTATATTTTATTTTATTTATTAATTACCCCTTATTTTCAATTTAGATTTTTGATCAAATTTTAAACCTTGGCTTTCATACCAAATCCAAATCCAAATCCAAAACCAAATGAATTTTCAAACTCAAAATGGATCAAACTCCACGTACTAAATTTAGATCCAAATTCAAATTCAAATTCTATTTAAATTTCAATTTAAATGAAATTAACTTTGAATTAAATTTGAATTTCACTTTAACTTTTAGTTAAAATTTTAACTCACTTGAGATTAATTTTTTAGTTAATAAACATAGTCAATTTTAATCCCAATGCACATTTGAATACATAAAAATCCATAAATAAGGCGTAAAAAGTATCTTTACTTATTAAATAATTGCCAAAAAAAATTGGGTATTACAATCTACAACTGATATTTATTAATGTCGGTAGACGTATGTGGATCTCTTCAAGGAGTATTTACTTAAAAGAGGTTCACATGTTATATTCGTGAAGTTCGTATTATATTTATGAAGGTCATATTATATTTGTAGATATTCACAGAGCCTCCATTTTATTAAAGGGTTGTGAACTTCCTATAATGTACCTATATATCATGCGAACTTGATCTGGTTCGCATGTGCGAAGGGAAAAAATGTTCTAAAAAAAGTCAAGAATAAACAATTTTGGATATGGAGAGGATTTTGTCAAATTGCTAGGTATTTTAGGAAGTGTCATTTTGCAAGGACAATACTATCATTTTTTTAATTAAGTTTATGTGCTAACAAAGTCTTCTTAGAGGGGCTAGGCTGGTTATTCAACTTTTTATTCATCTTGGGTGCATGTGTTTTCGGGTGGTACCTATGTGTTAGTGTTTTTCTCTTTGGAGTGTGTGAGTGTGTAGGTAGTTTTGGATGCAGAAGATGGGCAATAAGTAGAGTTAGGGTTGACGGGCTCAAGATAGGTCAATATATGAAATCTGGGCCAATTTTCTTAGGGGAGGTCTATATTTGTTGGAACGGTGGGTCTTAATGCATTATGAATCTGGGTTTTCTTAGGGATTGGTCGACTACCATGGGTTTTATCTCATGTTGGGTGCATCAGCTCATGTGTAGTGGCTACTTCTTTGATTATTGCTGTGTTTTTTATTTTTACATACTTATGTCCATGTTGTTTCACAAGGCATATATATATATATATATATATATATATATATATATATATATATATATATATATATATATATATATATATATATATATATTGTATGTGTGTGTGATGTATCCATGTGTGATTCATATAATATATCAATCACACATGGAAAGTGCATGTTACATAAATCAATATTTTGAACAAATACATGAGACTACATATATTTGTTTAAGACATTTAAGTATATTAAAAATATATATTTCACTAGATCTAATTTTAAATGATCTAACAAAAGAGATGATTATAATCAACAACTATTTAATCAAATTACTGAATAATCATCAACATGGTTGCTAATTAAAATCATAAATAAGATCAAACTTAGGTGATCAAATATATTAAAATACAAGCCATCTAATTTCGATGCAAAATTGGACATGAAGGAGGAATAATTTGCTCTTAAGAAACATAGATAGAATTTAGAGGACTAAATAAGTTTTTTAATACATTAAAAATGGTGTAATTTTGATATATGGTTGTAAAGTAATGACCTATGCAATATGACTATGTTAGGTGCAATATGATTTTGGGCCATAATCTGACCCAACTTTGGTTCAAAGATCCATCCACAAATTTGAATTTGTAATATACTGACAATTATTAATAGTATCAAATAAAAAATAGAAAAGTGTACCTTTTACCAGCCATAGCTCACCAATCCATGTTAATTGCAAAGAAAGAAAAAAAGAAGTAAAGTTAGATAAACTTGCTTTAACTTGAACTACTATCAAAATAGAATAGAGCTCAAGCTTTTATAACCATCGTAGGTTTAAAAGCAAACCAAATAGAGCAAACTTGGTTTTGCCTCTTAGCTACTTGGTACTATGCTATCCATGTTGATTCCAATGCTGGCCCCTTAGAATACCAGTAACGCCCCAAAATTTCGACTTGTGATTTCGAAAACCTTATCGAAAAACCTTTCAAAGATTTAAAGTTTAATATTTAAAAACAACAGCAGAAGACATTTAGAAAGGAACACAAGTCAACAATCCTGGGTACGTTAGCTGAAAAACCATCATTCACATGTACAACATCTTAAAGGAATTTAAGAAATAAGACAATCGATTAAAATCTGCAGTTTATTACAAAATGAGCATTTTATTCCAAAGTTCAATAAATCTAAGAAAAACTCCAAAAAAATCCCAGAGCTAAGCCGTCAGCAGAAAGAAGATGAATCTTGATCCATGTTGCACCACGCCATCGGCCGCCAGTGAAGTCCTACTCTTCACCTGCCCATGAAATGGGTCAGTTTCATAACAAACCAGTAGGTGCACGAACAGATAAGTATAATGAAAATAAAACAAGACATTCATGAGATAAGCAGTTATGATATTTAAGCAATTAAAGAGTTGTAGTCTATTCTAATAAATGTAATAAGTGCAAAGAGTGGTTAGTTGAAGCAGTGTAAGTCTCAGTCATCTACATTTTTTCATAAAATTATTATTTAAGTTCTAATATTAACTGGCCTGTGGGTACGCACAGACGCAAAACGTAGAAACAGCCGAGACCGATCCGAGAGTTTATTATGTCAGGTGTTTTCATTAATCCGGATGGCTGACTGAGTCCGCTCCTAAGGGGACGGTCAGTGACCAAGAGAGTAAATCCCCAAAGGCATTCGTGGCCCATGGATGCATCCAACTTCTGCAGAACCCGTGGGGTGGTTGTTAACAACCTGTCCATCGGAGTCTTTGTACCATCCATCATCTCCCTTGATGAACCGTGAAGATCAGATGGGTACGACGGGGGTTTCTTAACCGCCGCCCCATCCTACATGCTCTGGTCCATTAGACCCACTCGAGCATCTTGCCTGTGACGGCGAATGGTCACCTTTTTATTTGATCTCAGCATTTTTTCTAATTTCACTCATCGAGGTTGCCACAACCTCATCATCCCACCATCGTAACCCACATGGGACGTACTTGTCCAAAAGTACGATCGTACCTTCCTAGAGGTACAACTACGATGAGAGGGCAACATAATGGTTTATGATTCTTTTGTTTCCTACATGACTTGTTTTGCTTTTCTGAGCAATTTGGCTTGTGGAGGCCAATATTATCAACTTCAGTAAAGTATAGATTTCACACTTCAATACCCTCCATGATCTTACATAAAATTTATACTATACCTGCCTTAAGGTGAAGTTATAATAGCAATTGCAGTGGTTTTGAGTCTCTTCACAAAGTCTATCTTAAGTATGCAGTTTCAAAAGAATAAGCATGCATAATAGACAATTATGAGTTAAGCACTCGTACACGTAAAGAGGCATGACAAGTAAACTACTTGATTCTTTCTAGAATGAGTCTACCCAGAGAATTTACATTATGAAATTTCAAAAGAATCACAAAGAGTAAAACATGGATCAACAAATACTTCTTCAGAGTCGCAAATATGCAAAATAATTATTCTATCTCAGAAGTCTTATTTTATTTTGTTCATACACACTATTCGTGTGACTTTCCCCTACCTCGGGATGTCGTGCAACTGTGTGCTTCTACGCGTGTAGATGATACGAGGCTCGGGCCGCGGAGCCAGAGCGGGGGTCCGATGCGAGGTCTGCAACAGTGCTATGTTAATAATAATGCGGAGCAAAAGAAAGACAAACCTGCCTATAGAAAAAAGAGAGGCAGCAGAGGTGTGCCCCTGCTGGCCGAAAACAGACGAGCAGCGGGAGAACAAGCCCCTGCCTCCGACAATAGCGGGGCGACAGGGGATGAGCCCCAGCCAAAACATAGCGTGGCGGCAGGGGGCCAACCCCTGCCGACAGCCACCAAGTGGCAGGGGCTGAGCCTCTGCCAACAACATGAAATGGCAAGGGCTAAGCCCCTGCCTACCGCACACACTGGCAGGGGGCCAACCCCTGCCAAAAGCACAGGTCAGCAGAGGCCAACCCCTGCCGACAGCAAGAAGATGGCAGGGGGCCAACCCCTGCCAAAAGCACACAGTGGCAGAAGCTGAGCCCCTGCCGATAGCAAGAAGATGGCAGGGGCCAGCCCCTGCCAAAAGCACAGGTCGGCAGGGGCCAACCCCTGCCGACAGCAAGAAGATGGCAGGGGGGCCAGCCCCTGCCAAAGCGCAGGTCGGCAGGGGCCAACCCCTGCCGACAGCAAGAAGATGGCAGGGGCCAGCCCCTGCCACACGCCCAGGTCGGCAGGGGCCAACCCCTGCCGAGAGCAAAAAGATGGCAGGGGGCCAGCCCCTGCCAAAGCACAGGTCGGCAGGGGCCAACCCCTGCCGACAGCAAAAAGATGGTAGGGGGCCAGCCCCTGCCAAAGCACAGGTCGGCAGGGGCCAATCCCCTGCCGACAGCAAGAAGGTGGCAGCAAAGGAAAACAAAAAAAGGGGGGGGGGGGGGGGGGTCGCAGGGGCCTCAGGTCCCCTGCCGGCACTCCGGCGATCCCCAGCGGGAGAAGGGGACGACAGGGGCTGCGTAAGCCACCTATCGGGGCCCCGATGGCACAGGGAGGCAGTGGGAGGCCTGCGGCAGCGGCTGTGAGCCTGACGGCCTCCCGGCGAGGTGACAGGGAGGGGGGTGAGGAAGAGAAGAGGGAGGAGCAGAGAAGAACGGCGTACCTGGGGGGGGGGGTGGTTTCCGGCGTCGGCGGCGGGCGCAGCAGGGAAGGAGACCGGCGCGGGGGAGGAAGCTCGAGAGGGGAGGTGTGCCTCCCCTCGCCCTCCAGCAATGCTCATAAAGAGCTCGGGGGGGTGATGAAAGGGGAAACCTCGGTGGGTTTCCCCAATCAACCCGAAAACGAAGGGAAAGAAGAGGGGGGGTGCGGCGCTCGGGACCCTGCGTCGGGTTACTTAAAACCCTAAAATAAAAAGGGGCCCGGGTCCAAACAGATTTTTTTTTTTAAATGGGATTTTACAATACCACTTTTTATTTACAGACTATGGAGACTTCAATCTCGCTTAAAAAAAGTAGTCTTATTTAATTCCAATCTCAACCACACATTCCTTTTTGAAAAGGTAATCTCTCATTTGGTAATAATTTTTATTTAAAATAAAGATTAAAAATACTTGTATATATTTTAGATGTACCAAAAATAAAATTTAACAAACAAAATTTACAAGTATATTTTAAAAACAAGTTTTGTAAAACTTTAGTAAATGATGACTTTGACTCAATAGATACATATTTACTAGTATATTAACTGGAATTACATTGAAGATGTAATAGAGGTCTAATCTTTCAATAATGAATTCACACTAGTCATCGTAATGAGCAATAAAAAAGTTTTGGTCACCCAATACATATACATATTGTACTAATAAAGGACACATTGATTGTTTAAGATCAAAATTCATGTAGCTAATCCTATCTCGAAGGCTACTAGGGAGTGCAATTATTAGCCATTGCCTTTCTATAGAGCTACCTCACCCTTGTATATAGTAAAATGCTTAATTATCACATTGAAACAATGACAGATCTGTTGCAAGCATGTTTGTTGCATGCTTTGTGGTCTTTACTAGGCCCTTAGATGAGTTTTGTACTAAGACTATGAGTTGGCTTGTCTATCGAAGGTTTCATCTTGTTGTAAAAAAGAAATGAGATACACTCCAACTCACTTATTTTTATACCTCTAACCTGATATGTGAGAACAAATTGCAATTCATCTAAAATTCTAAGGTTAGGGTTTTCTTATTGCAATATATATATCAATTTTCAGAAGAACTCATCTTGCAATGAAAATTGATAAACATCAAGATAAAATCTTGTATAAGTTATAATTACATGCAATGCCAAAGTAATAGTTAATGAACATAATTAAAGTCATATTATTCTAAATTCATGGATTTCATAAAAAATAATGCAAGGCCATATAAAAGAACAACACAAGTTACACAACGTATACAAGAAATGTAGCATGGAGAAAGTTCTATCCCTAACCTTGTTATTCCACTTCTATAATGGCCTTCAAGGGGAGTTTTATTGTTCTAGTATGCTCTTTGTTCTATAATTTGAATTTGCTGATGAATTTTTGTCATAGAGGGGGAAATCTTCATTATTATAGTTCTATACCTACTTCAACTCTTAGCTGTATGCTATAACTATGCTATTTAATGTTTTTTATTGGCTTATAGTCACATGTTGGTAATGTCTGCAAGGAGTGGATGCCAAATTGAGGGGTTTCTTGCAACAAGGGGAATCAATCTTTCTTGTTCTTTTGTCTGTTAACCATTTCCTACCTTGGCTAGGTACTTTGTCTGTTTTCCACTTTGGTTACTCTCATCCTTTGAAGGGAGTGATACATCGTCACCTCCTCTTTTGATTATGTACTAATCTACATTAAAAGAATTTTGTTTTGTTTTAAAAAATATTATTCATTTATTTGTAAATTGGGTGTTTTCTTTGTATTTTTCATTTTCATTGGGGATGTGCTTGTGTGCTATAGAGAAGAAAAAATGTTTTTTTTTTTTACAAAAAAGATGTGGTATTTTGTGGTGTTCACAAATTATATTTTGTGGATCATGAATTTTTAAAATCTAAAAATAAAGGTTTTTTTTTTACAAAAAAGTTTTGTTTTAGAAAATAGATCTAAGACCCAAATCCGACCTTGTGAAGATTATGAGAACTATTCTTGAAGATCTCACACATTTCCTCTTTTGTTAAGCAGAGATCATTCGGATCAGAAACTTTTGATCACCGTTGTTGGGGCAGCGTTGTTGCAAAAAGACAAACCTCAAGTGCTAATCCTAAAAAAAGTGAGTTTGGTAGTAAGAACCATTAAAACTTGGGAAAAACATGAAATGCACAAAAATATATTGATGTTAGGACAATCTAAACTTAATAAACTGTATAAAATAATAAAATAATAAAATAATAATTGGAAATACAATTAAACTCAACTCGGGCTTGGGTAGCCCTTTCTTCATTCGACGAGTGCGAGAGCACGAGCGATACTTCGGCTTGATGTATGCTCGATATGGGGTGTGAGTTAGGGTGATTTGGACCTTAGGCTAGGCTAGGCTGGGTGTGCTAAATTTTTTACAGAATATGAACACAAACACTAATTGATTCTAGTTCCTTGAAATAGGGAGAAGACCCTATATTTATAGTTTTTTAGAGGATTCATATACGTTTTTTGTGTATCAAGGATCTAAATGGAAATCTATGATTTTAATTCAAAGGGATTTGGATAAAAGGCTAGAATCCAATCTATAGAATGTTGATTAGTATAATTTCATATTTTTGTAAATGGATTTAAGAGGGCTTTAATAACTTATTTTGGGTTTTGGAAGGTGAATTGGCCGAGTTAAGGCGAGATGATCCCAAGGGCATGAGTTTTGAAATAGGAAGGATACACTGATAACAAATGTGTTAACGACAAATGTTTTGACGACAAAGCATGGGGATTGACAGATATAGGAGACAATAGTGAGAAGTGACTGATCTTGATGATAAATGAATGTGTCGTTAAGAGATGTTGATGTCACGACCCTAAAAATGACCGATGCTTATGACAATTTAAAGAGCTTGATGATAATTCAAAGTGTGATAATGATAATTCTTGAGAAAAGAAGTGTAGTTAACACTTGAAAACTCATTTTGGCCATAACTTTTGATTTCAATATCAGCTTGACCTAATTTTTATTTTGTTGGAATGATGAGAGCATCTTTTACTTTTCTTTTGGTCAGAAACCTTAAAGAAGTGATTTTGAAAGTCAAAAACTAGATTAAAGTTGATGTTAATAAAGAATTTTGAAGATTTTGACATGAAAAACACCTCAGTTCAAAATGAGGTGTATACACATGTTACTTAAGATGGTGACTACAAACATAAAGAAACATAAAATGTATAGTGGAGCATGAAATTTTGTTTAGTGTTGACATAAATAGAATAGAAAGTGAAACAATTGAAATTTGCTTGTTAAGTGACCAACACAATCAGTATTCTACATTTTTTTTTGACAGAAAAAACTGGGGTTTGGCAGACCTCTACCAGTTATACAACCATGTATCATTGGGATTCAAACTTGCAACGTCCCAACACAAGGGTGAATTGCACTAACTGCACGGCGCCGTTGGTGCAATCATTATTCTACATTTGATTTACTACCAAAATAAATGAATTAGTAAGATCGTTTGTGTACGTCTAAACTCTAGGCAAAGAGAAATAATGCACCAACTATAAAAATTTATATTAATTTTTAAATTGCAATATCTTTTGAGGCCTTATATCTTTATAATTAAAACATGTCCATGAATCTACAAGTTAAGACACTAAATAAATGTTGAACAACATTCACTTGATAGTCATTTAAATCAATGCCTGATTTTGCAGGAACAAAAGTGGAGCCTATCTTTAAACACTTTATGATGACAATAATGGTTAAGATAAAAGATAAAACTATCCTTAAACACACTTATCACGTAAGATAATATTATTTATATTATATAGCAGCTTGAGATACCTTAAATGGTTTTTGAGACCTACCACTAGCAATCTACGCAATCAGTTTCCCAAATGAGCTTTGACCAATAACAACATTTTGCATTTGATTTAACAAATAAACAACACTTTGCACTAGGGCTGTCAATCTTTGGGATTGTCTTAGGTGCCCGATCCAGCCCGAACCCGAATCTTTGGGTGTGGACATAAGAAACAATGTTAATGAGGATATTATTTGGGCCTACATGAACCCTATTAGAAACATGTTTGATCGGGTTCGGTCAATGATTCTTGCTAGATATCAAACCGGACTTAGCTGACTTGAGTGTGTTCTTAAATAATTGTATGTCAAAATTATATTCTAAATACCTTCTAGGTTTGAGATCCCATTTTCTTAACTCGCCATAGTTTGAACTTAAACCTGAATCCAAGCCATTGTTATTGTGGGAGGAGGGTGGTTGTTTGGTTTGGGTGCACCTTCATGGGTCCGATACCTGATCCATTCGCAGCTCTATTTTAAGCCATAAATCTCAAAATCAACGGTCCGGATGATCTATCTTGTGACACACTCAACATTCAAGCACATCAAACGAAATGTTGAGGGTTTTAACTCCAAAATTTCAAAATCCCGGTATTGTCATTAAAAAATGCTACAGTGCCATTTCAGTAATTTTGCTATTTGCGAAACCCTAATGTTCCGTTGCAAACCCTGGGTCAGTTCACACGCTTCCCTCCACACGAGCGAATCAAAATCTCTCTCTCTCTCTCTTTAAATTCCCTGTGCGTCATATTCCCTGGCTCTCTTCTCTCCCTTCCTTCGGCATAAACAATGGCGTCCCTCTCTCTCTCCCTCTCCCAATTCACCATTTTCCTCTGGTAGTTACGATTCCGTCGTTTGGGTATCAATTGGCGAACTCGGATTCCCCAGAGTAAACTCGGACATGTTGCAGGATGACTCCGCTGGTCGCCAGGGCGAGCCCCGTCCGGCGCCCAATGGCATCCCGTCGATAGGCCGGCCATCGAATTCCGACTCGGCGGCAGCGGCTGCAACGACCGGTCCCGATCGCAGGCTCCGGCTCAGCCCGAACAATGATCACAAGCCCGAGAGCTACGACGATCTCCTGCTCGACTACAAGGCGTCCATCTTCAGCTCCCTGGAGCGGCACCTCCCTTCGAGCATGCTCGGTGCCTCCCGGGATGCCAAGGTTCAGTTCATGAGCGAAATCCTGGCGAGATACCTCCCAGACGGAGAGCGATTGAGGGTGAGCACGAATTCCCCGGATTTAGGTTTCTTGTAATCTTCTCTGCATTTTAGTCTCGGTTAAATTTCTTCTTTACTGTGATGGTGTCTCTATGTCTTTGAAATTCTGATTTTTTTCCTTTTTTTTCTTTGTTTGTAAGGATCAATGATTGAATTTTGGTCTACTTGGTTTGGCGGTTCATAAACTCAACATAAGCTTGTGCTTTGATCACTTTATTGACATTTTGTGCTTTTCGGGTAGATAGAGGTGGAACTAAGAGTGATTTGGGTACTTTTTGGTTGGTGATTGAGTGCAACGAGGGAATAGTTTGGAGATAATTGGTGATTGATTGCACAATCGGCTGAATATCTGGGAAATGATCAGAATTTGTTGCATAAATCATTTGTTTGTTCAGGAGTTTTCACAGTTTACTTTGTAGATAATTTCTTATTGATGAGCTAATTCTTTAAGTGTTGGCTCTGTCCATTGTGGATTAGGTTGTATTTGGAAGTTTTGGATGTACTGTGAGGGTATGAAATATTTACTCTTGAATGTATCTGCTGGTTTGTAGGTGAAAGACATTGGTATTGATTGGTTGATTTTTATGAACCATTTCAGTTGTGTGGTTGGTACTTGACTCAGAAGAATAAGTGATATTTTTCTTGTTTAGTTTTGTTCTTTTGTCTTCTTAATGTGCAAGCAATAACTCATTTGTTGCGCATCTAGTTCAAAATTCAATTTGGAGCTAGATTGATATGATCTTGCAGTTTGTTTCTATTTATGCTTGTATCTTATTATTTCTTTGTCTTTCATGATGAGTCTGCTGAATTCGTTTAGTCTGTTTTAAGTTAAAACCTTTTTCTTACTACAGAGAATGGAACTGCTTTATGTAACAGAATTTGAATAGTCACTACTTTGTGCAATAGAATTAATGTTTAAAGTAA
This sequence comes from Nuphar pumila, assembly GCF_984573655.1. Classification (NCBI taxonomy): domain Eukaryota; kingdom Viridiplantae; phylum Streptophyta; class Magnoliopsida; order Nymphaeales; family Nymphaeaceae; genus Nuphar; species Nuphar pumila. The sequence continues at coordinate 80,650,024 of NC_143263.1, read as the reverse complement.
TTGAGAGAGGACTACCTAGGTCAAATATTTGTCAGCATCTAGGGCTGGGAAAGGAACTGAGCTTCTTGTGGCTCTGCTTATGTAAGTGCTCATTTCAGTGCTTATGTAATACAACATTTGGGCTCATAAGATAGGCTCAGCAATCTGAGTATAAGCAAGAATTTTTTGTAATGCCAAGTGTGAGCAGAGCGTACTTATCTCAGTTCAACTTCTTTATTATTATTAAGGAACACAGAGACACACATAAAAGGAACCATATGCATCACCTATCATGTCAGAGTATCCTACTGGTGTAAAAATTAAAAAAACAATGTAATTTTTAGTTTTTTGCTTGAACTTTATGTTTGTAGTTGGAATCGTCTGGTATTACTTGATATAGTCAATCCTTCATGACGCTGGCTAGAATATTTGATATACCCTCAATGTTAAAAGAATTGACATATAAAAGGGACAATTAAAACCATAAGGATGGATAGAAATAACCTCTTCTAGCAGCATCACCCCAAGCGTGGTCCTAGTGTTTAACACTTATCCTTTTCACCAAGGTGCAAGTGAGAAAGTCAAGTATTTTGCCAACCAGAGTCCTGTCAATGTGGCCTTGCCAAAAAAGAAAAGTTGAAAATTCTATTTAGGCCCAACTTTTTTATCCTAATTCCAAAAAGGGCTTCACTTTCTGAAATTCCTGAAATGGGCCATAGGTTTCCTGGAAACTGTCAAATAGGGCCTCTGGTTATCATCTTGAAAAACATGATTCTTTTTTGGTTTCCTGTATTGTCCTTTGAAATTGAAAAATACACACTCATCCTCATAAGAAAGAAAGGATAAATATTCTAAACATTTGATTATGAAGGCTATTATTATACTTTGACTTATGATTTAACCTGAGTTAATGTGCAATAATAAAGGCAGGCCACTTTTTGGAAGCTCTAGGAAAACTGATGCCCATATCAGGAAAATCAGAAAAGTGAGGCCCATTTTTGGAATTAGGGCCAAAAGGTTGTCCCCCCCCCCCCCAAATCTTTTACTTGGTTTCCCCCTGTTTATTTCCTGCAAAATCATACCTTGATCTCTGGTTCAAACCACTGTCACCGATATCGGCGATATTTTTAAAACATCGCGAGAAATACCGATATTTTAAGGTAGCCGATATTAAATGTAATATCTTGCGGTATTTTCAAAATTTTTGAAAACTCTTATTTTTTAAAAAATTTGTATTTCCTATTTATTTGTTCCTTTTATATTTTAAAACCTTTAAAACATGTTTCTTTATATTTTTGGAAGAAAAATAATGCAAAACTTATTATTTTATTAGTTTTTTTGTTGTTATTTATATTTTTTTTCAAATTTTTAAACTCCAAAGATATTCCTGAGATATTCCCTAGATTTATCAACTTTTGAAAATCTCTCCGAGAAATACCCTCACTGAGAAATTACCTTTAACGATACAGGTGACTATGGTTCAAACAAATGGTTATCATTTATTTTGTTGTTTATCTTCATTATAGTGGTGTTAAGGTTGTTCATTGTTACAGGTTTCATTATAAACTGTTAATTGCTCTTGATTGCTTAAACACTGTTGATCATGCAAGTTGCAATGGCTTTTCTCAATAAGTTCATTCATTGTCCAGGTGCAGAAACATAGAGAATACAGGCAGAAAATCATGGCCAATTATCAGGTTTGTATTTTAGCAAGTGTTTTAGCTTCACACTGTTTTTATTTGTAATTCATTAATTTGAAGAGAAGAAGCTGATATGGCAATAGTTATAATTAATCCATTATAACCATAGTTACATAAACTTATTGATGTGCCATGTGTTTACATAAGTGGAAATCTAGTTCATTTTGGCAAGATGCTGCCTGATTGGTATCTCTGGCTCCATCTCCTCTCCTAAAGTTGGTCACATCTGTCATCTTGTTTGAACAGGCCTATGCATGCAGTCCCAATCATGGGGCTGAAAACTGATGAAACATAAAATTGTATAGATATTAATATTTGAAGCGATGATCAAAATATGGGACTCATAGATTCATGTTTATTTACTGTTGAAATTGTTTGGCATTTTTTGTGAATGCAAAATTTTTATGGTTTTGCCTTTTTATAAGACACAAGATATCTTTTTCCAAATTTGGTGAATTCTTTAAAACTGCTTTTTTTACTTGTGTCCAGATCGTATAAGTGTGCCTTGTTCCATATAAATGTGGAACAATAAGTTGGCAGTTGTTCGAATTTCCTGTTCAATTTGGTTAGCTTCTGGTAATTAACTTAAAAGATTAGAAAAACACTTTAGGTGCAGGGTTTTTCTGCATTCATTTTTGTGTGGCTCTTGTATTGCAGATTGGTCACTAATTGCACTGTTTTCTTTGTGATGTTACTTTTAAAGCTGTTACCCTTCTTTTATCAGTTTTTTTTGTGAATGAATGCTTTTGGAAGCATGGAAAATCTGAGGCCTGACCAGCGAGGTCTTTCATGCAATTATTCTGGGATTTAAGGGTTTTGAGTGATTGACAATTAGGCTTCCAATTACCACATGTAGAATATCACTCAAGCTTTTCACTCCTTATACTATGCAATCACCTGTTCTGTACGAGTATATTTTTGCTACCTTAACTAAACACATTGCTTTGCACTAAATTTTCGTCATTGGTTGAGTCAGAAAAGTTGGTCTCTTCTGCCAATTCTGTGTCCAGCATGGCATGATCCTTTGTCAAGTGAACCCATTGCTAATGTCTTTGACATTGTACTCTCTCTCTAACTAACTAACTAACTGGAAATTGGTGTTTTCAGGCAGTTTACACATCTAACTTGTTTCCATGTTTCAGCCTTTACATAAAGCATTGTACAATATGCAGCCCACAGCATTCTTTGTACCATCATTCATTAGCGCAATCAGTGAGAATACTGAGGGGAGTTTGAGAAGTATCATACGTGAACCCTCCCCAGGAATCTATACATTTTCAATGCTTCAGCCAAGTTTTTGTGAAATGTTGCTTGCTGAGGTACCAATTGATCTTGTCGATTTGACATGGCCTTCACTTATTGTACTTGTGATATTGTCTTCTGAAGTGACAGTAATTTAAATGTTCCAGGTGGAGAATTTTGAAAAATGGGTTCACAAATCCAGATATAAAATAATGAGGCCAAATACAATGAACAAGTATGGAGCTGTGCTTGATGATTTTGGCATGGAATCCATGCTTAATAAGCTTATGTATGACTTTGTCTGTCCAATGTCTAGAGGTAACAAATTGATGCGGAAAAGCTATATTTTGAGGTTTTGAAATGTTATAGCTCTGTATCATGATGAGTATTGTGAGACTTGCTGTTAGAGAGAAGCTTTTATGTGCTTTAGTTTCATAGAACTAATTGAAAACAATAAAAACCTGAAAAGCTAGATCTAGTTAAATTATATTAGCACAACAACTATGTTACATAGACCCGGCTGTTTGGCAGTCATACCCTTGTCGACACGTCTCGACACAGGTGCTGGTACTGGACGCAGCATGGGTACGTGCTGGTCTGGGTCAGGTTGGGTCCAACCCTAACCCAACCCAACTTTTTATTTTGGTTTCTCGAGCAAAAGACAGGGAGGAAGAAGAAAAAGGAATAATAATAATAATAATAATAATAAGAAGAAGAAGAAGAAGAAGAAGAAGAAGAAAAAAGAAAAAAGGAAGAGGAGGAAGAAGAAGAAAAAGAAAGAGAAGGAAGAAGAAAAAAAGAAAAAGGAGGAAGAAATAGAGAGAGAGAGGGCATACCGTTCTCGCCCATGTCTTCTTCTTCTTGTTCTCTCTCTCAATTCGTCTCTCTCCCCTCTCTCGATTTTCCCCTCTCAATGACAAGAGAGAGAGAGAGTACCTCCTCATCTTTTTCTTCTTCTTCCTGCAACAATCCGAGAGAGAGAGAGAGAGAGAGAGAGAGAGAGAGAGAGAGAGAGAGAGAGAGAGAGAGAGAGAGAGAGAGAGAGAGGATCCTTCCGCCTTTTATAAGATGTCTTATATATGGATCCTAATATAGTGGATCCATATATAATCTAGACCCATACCCAAACTCTCTCTCTCTCTATATATATATATAATTGTGTCCTCGTATCCACATTTTTGGAAATTACTGTGTCGTACCCTCCATACCCGTACCCATGTGGCATAGCATGACAATAACATATAGAAAAAATAAAAATAGTAAATTGAACTTGTGTTTTTCTTTTAAGAGATAACAAAATATATGAATATTGAGAATGGAGAAAGTGGAGAAACATATAAAAATTCTCAGTGAATGCACAAGTTAGAAGATCTTCTATTTTTATCCGATATCTTTGTTAGAAAATATGAGGAATAAGAGGAAAGAGGTTAGGGTTAGAGGAGAGACAACAAAGAAGAGAGAGAGAAGTTTCTCTATTGATATCGTGAGTGAGGAACAACTCACACATAGAGGGTCGACCCCCCTTTAGTACAACAAAAAGGTAAAAAGAGTAAAATGATTACTATGCCCCCTTCTTTATAGGGTATGTACATACTAACTAATACGAGGCTACTTTACATAATACTATGCTACACCATATTACATAGACTTTCAATACTCTCCTTCAAACTTGGAAGGATGTAAAGGAATCATTTCAGGTTTAGAAAGGAAAGAACTGAAATGCAAAGGAGAAAGACTTTTTGTAAACACATTTGCAATTGATTCTTTGAGTTGAGATGCTCTAAAGCTATAATTCCATCTTCATAAGCTCTTCTTGTATAATGGCAATCTATTTAAGTGTGCTTAGTGCACTCATGAAACTCTGAATTCTTTGCAATATGAATAGCAGTCTAAGTCACACAGACTCGGCTATAAGGTCGACGCACCTGCGTCGACACTGGTGTGGACACAAGTGCAGCTTCGGACACGGGGTGGACACGGTCAACCAAGTGTCGGACTTGATCAACGCATCGGGGTCGAGTCCGTACACATTTTAGACTCGGTCAACTTTGATCAAGTCTATTTTTGTCCATTTTAAAGGCAAAAGACATATAAAAACTAAAAAAAAATCTCTCTCTCTCTCTCTCTCTCTATATATATATATATATAGCCGTGTCCCCTAATGGGCACAACTTTGATCGAGTCTTATTATTGTTATATATATATATATATATATATATATAGCAGTGTCCCCGTGTCCAAAATGTTTGAAATTGCTCTGCACCCATGTCGCACCCGTACCCGCACCTATGTGACATAGATAGCACTCATATTGTCACAATATAGTTGGGTTTTCTTTTCACATAGAATTCCCAATTCCCTTAATAGCCATCAAATCCAAATAACCTCAGCCACAACTTGAGCCATCGCTGTGTATTTTGCTTTTGCAGTAGACAAGGCCACCCTTTACTGTTTCTTGCTCTTCCATGAGATCAAGGAGCTTTCAAGAAAAACACAAAATCCTGTAGTGGAAAGACGATCCCTGGTAGATCCTCCAAAATTAGCATCACAGGAGGCTCTCAACTCTTTGCTCGACGAAGGCAAGAAAAACATACCATAGTGCATAGAAACTCTGACATACCTGATGATTCTAATTACTACTGCCAAGTGAATTGATCAGGGAGCACTCATAAATTGACTGCTTGTGTTATATCTGGTCTAGATATAGTCAAATATATAAGGCTCCCAACTAATTGCCTGTATACCACAAGATCCTCTAGCTCAACACCATCAACAACTCTCATCTTCAAATTTGCCTCCATAGAGAAATTTATTTGTTTCAAGTCATCTGCCAATCTTGCTTTCACAACCAATTCGGTATCATACTTATGTTGGGACAAGTACAATCCCCTTGAAAAGTTGGCTATCTAAAGTCCAAGAAAGTACTTCAAATACTCTAAATCTTTCATCTTGAACATTTTGGCCAGTTTCTTCGTCTTCTTTATGTCATTTCTAGTGAGAACCTTGTCATCTACATAAAGAAGCAATATATATTTTCCAAGAGCAGAGGAAGATACAAACAAGGCAAGATCGTAATGGCTATGCTCAAAACCAAGTGACCTCACTGCTGATCTAAACTTCTCAAACCAAGCCCGAGGTGCTTGTTTGAGACCATATAGGGCTCTGCGAAGTCTACACACTGCCTTCTGGATCTGAGTATTCTTGTGGTAATTCCATATACACTTCTTCTTGTAAGTCTCCATTCAGGAATGCATTCTCGACATCTAACTACCAAAGGTCCCACTGCTGTATAGCTGCCACTGCTAGAAGAGTACGAATAGTGGTCATATGAGCAAAAGTTTTTGCGAAGTCAATTTCAAACTGTTGACTGGACCCCTTAGCCATCAACCTCGCTTTATAACTCTTCACTGACCCATCTGCCTTTGTCTTTACCTTGTACACTCGTTTTCTGTCGGTAATATTTTTCTTGGAAGGAGATTTTACTAGTTTTCATGCTTGTATTCTTTCTAGTGCATTCATTTCATCAACCATGACTCTTTACCACTCCTCATTTCCTACAACTTTCGCATAGGACTCACCCTCAACATATGACCGAATTAAGTCTAGGAAATCATAATGATGAGGTACAAAAGACTCATAGGACACAGAACGAAACGAAAGTACAGAAGGTCTAGAACTTTTACGCACCTGACCAGAAAATGAGGAAGAAGAAGATGGTAACTCTAAGTTTTGTTGTTGTTGTATGGGATCTGCTGTCGAAGGAATGAGATCAAGATTGACTTATTTACTTCCCTGCTCTTGTACTTGATCTAAAAACATAATTTCAATCACACCTTCATGTCTCCTTGAGTAGGTCTGACCAAACCTATCTCCTCTAGCTAGAATTTTCTCTCCTTGACTCTCTATTATTTCTCCCACCTTCCCTTTCTTTAAAGGGAACAAAAAAGGACAAGTCACTCTCATTTTCTATCTTTTCTCCATACTGGTTAAAGTATACCATATTCTTCTAAAAAACATGTCTGGATACCCACACTTTCTTTCCAACCATATCATAGCACTTGTATCCTTTCTGACCCTTAGAAAAACCAAGGAAGAAACATTTTACAACTTTGTATCTATTAACTAAAGAGATAAAACATACACAACCAAACACGCGTGAGAAAGTGACGTGAGAGGAGAGAGAGGCTCTGATGACTGTAGAAGAAAACCCAATTAGGGTCTGCGACTTTCACTTCTCATTAAGTATGCATAGGTATAAATTTTAGGGTACGAAAATACCCATTACATAGTATACTAAAATTACATGCCATTAATGAGCATGTGTTTTAATAAACAAGACGAATTGGGTTTGGATCCTGAGATCCAGACCCGGTCATGACTGACGTCTTTTCACCCTCTCTCAAGTTGTACATGGTTTTGAACCATAAACAACTTGCCTTTTAACATCCAAAATCTGTCCTTGATAAGTCCTTTTGTAAACAAGTCAGCAACTTGATCAGCAGTCCGAATATATTCTGGTTCAATTTCTTTTTCTTTGACCTTCTGTTTGACAAAATGTTGATCAATTTCAATATGCTTGGCATGACTGTGGTAGATGAGATTGAATGACATATTGATAACACTTTGATTGTTACACAAGAGCACGCTTTTAGAAATCGATTCTCCTACTTTAGTCAATAGGTGTCTGATCCATGTTACTTCAACTGTAGCCGCTGCGATTGATCTATATTCAGCTTCTGTGCTCGACCTGGCTATGACCTTTTGTTTCCTACTGCTCTAGGAGACAAAATTTAGGCCAATAAAAACCAGTGTTTTAAAACTCGCCGAGTCAACTCGTTGACTCGGCTCGGCTCGCCCCTCCAGCCGGCAAGGCAAACTCAGTTTGCCAAAACTCGGGCTTGACTCGGCCTGACTCGGCTTGACTCGGCCTGACTCGGGCGAGTTTTGGGATGTTTGAAATTTGTTTTTTGAGTTTCAAATTACAGTTTCGAAATATATAAGTACATATATTTTAACAAGGGTTACCCCCATATTTTGTATAAAAAAAATAAAAATCATTTAAAGATAAAAAAACATTTAAATCCATAGAATAAAATCACCATGTTGTTCGAACTACTGTTCACCCTGTGTTATCAACTTATTCTAGCAAAATATTTTAAAGAAATGATTCTCACTATATATGGCGGGTCAACTGTGCCTATGGGAAGTCACATTTAGGTTTCATCATCCATTTGTTATGTGAACAAGCATTGTACATATTCAAATATTAGTAGTCTTTTTATAGTTGTGCCATTAATATATTTCCTGCATAGTTTTATGCATGAGAAAATTGCTTATTTATGTTGATATTGGGCATTCTGTAAACTTTCAATATGCACATATATCCTTGTTTTATATTTATGGATTTGTTAGAGAGGGAATTAAAACTTTTAAAACAAGCTAGCATATATGATTGGCCATTTTAGGAACCTTAGGTAGTAGCAGACTGAACTCATGGTGACCAAATCCTCTAATTTAAGTCATGAATTAGTCAAAGTGCTTGTATAGATATCAAATTCAATTATTCAAGCAAACCTCTATAGCTCTTTTGTTTTTATATTCTTACAGACATTTGGAGACTATGTTTACTCAAAAACATGGTTTTAGACAAATTATATATTGTTTTTCTTTTAAAATCAAAAGTTAACAAAACCCGGTCCGAGTCACCGAGTTGACCCGCCGAGTCACGAGTCAATAAAGAACGAGTCGAGTTCTGAGTCACGAGTTTTAAAACCTTGATAAAAATATAGTATCCTGAGACTGACCTATGCTCATCTGGATTTCCTGCCCAATCTGCATCTGTGTAAGTAAAAAGTTTATGCATGTTATGGCCATGCATACTCTTTCTGTATAAAAGACCATCTCTAATAGTTCCTTTCAAATATTGAAGAATGCGTTTAACAACTTCCATATGCCTAAGATGCGGTTCATGCATGAACTGAGATACCTGATTGACATAATAGACAATGTCAGGCCGAGTGAAGGTAAGATACTGAAGCATTCCTACTATCCTCCGATATCCTGTAGGGTCCCCATGCAAATCTCTATCTTGGGAACTGAGTTTCTGATGTACTACACTGGGTGTGCTTAGAGGCTTGCAATTAGCCATACCTGCCTTGCTAAGAACATCAACGGTATATTTATGTTGCCATGCCTTCAGGAGTTCTGTCAACTTCTACTCCAAGAAAGTATCGCAGTTTACCAAGATCCTTCATCTTGAATTTATGATTTAGAAGTTCTTTAACCTGTTCAATATGTTCATTAGAGTTACCTGTAATGATAATGTCATCAACATATATCAATAGCAGGGTAACTATATCTTTGTATTTGAACATAAAAAGAAAATGGTCAAGAAGAGATCGAATAAAGCCATATTTTTCTATTTTAAGCGAAAAACTATCAAACCAAGATCGAGATGCTTGCTTCAGGCCATATATAGCTCTCTTTAACCTGCACACGTATTATTTAGAGTTCCCTTCTGCATACCCAGTGGGTTGCTCCATGTATACTTACTCCTTCAGTGTTCCATGTAAAAACACATTTTTCACATCCAGTTGACTGAGAGTCCACTGGTTCTCAACAACCAATGATAGTATGATGCGGATAGTGCCCATTTTAACGACTGAATTGAAAGTCTCATCATAGTCTTGTCCTTGCTCTTGTGTGAAACCTTTGACAACCAGTCTAGCCTTGTATCACTCGATAGTACCATCTGACTTATACATTATCTTATACACCCACTTTGATCCAACCACATTTCGATCGTATGGTCTGAGAACAATATCCCAAGTGCCACATTCATGAAGAGCCTCCATTTCTTCGTTCATAGCTTCAATTCATCTCTTAGAATTTATTGCTTGATAAAATATTGTGGGTTGATCTTTCTTGCCCAAAGAAGCTAAGAAGAGTTGAAAATCCATCGTAAAATTCTCATAACTAACCCACCTATCAATTGGATGTCGAGATCAGGAAGACCTTCTATGAACAGGTGATTACATGAAAACAGAAGGAACATTCTGCTCCTTATTAGAGCAGAGGGGTATCTCCTTCTCATGTCGAGAGTAAACAATGCCTTAATACCTTTTTGGGGCCGATAGTGACTCAGAAATCACACTTTTCTGAGTTCTTTGCTCAATAGTAGATACATTTTTCTCATTTCTTTGATGACATTCAGAGGAACAACCATCATTAATACTAGAAAAGAGATCTGAGTTCAACCAAGGGTGATAAACCTCAACTTCAGGAGGAGTGATATGACCAAAATTTGATTTGTCAAACACAACATTTCTGAATATTTTGATGCGCTTGCTTACGGGATCATAGCACCTGTAGCCTTTGTAATCATCAACGTACAGCGTACCCAACGAATTTGCACTTTAAGGCCTTATCTTGAAACTTATGCCGCATTGACCTGTCAACATGAACATAACATACACACCTGAATACACGCAAATCATGATAATTTGACTGTTCCATATAGTTTCTGAAAGAGTGATATGCCTTTAAGGATTTCATAAGGCATACGATTTATCTAATAAATGCTCAGTTGAATTGCATCTGCCCAAAACACTTTAGGTACTTCTCCACCAAACAGAAGAGCTCTAACTGTTTTCAAGATATGCCTGTTCTTTCTTTCAGCTACATCATTTTGCTTAGGAGTGTAAGGATAGGACTTTCAGTGAACCACACCTCTTTCTTATAGAAACCTTTCAAACACATAACTAATCTATTCACCACCAGAGTCAGTACGCAGAGTTTTAATCTTAGTTATAAATTGATTCTCTACCATGACACAAAAGCTTTTAAAGATTTCAAAAAAATTACTTTTATTTTTCATGTAAACCTTGTAGAATCATCTATGAAAGTCACAAAAGAGGATTATTCTCTTTTGGACATAACATGAGAAGGTCCCCATACATTTGAATGTACCAAATCAAAAGGACTTTTTGACTCTCTATCACCAGACTTGAATGGCCAAGAATGACTCTTGGCCAATCGACAACTCATACAATCTTTCACATGATTTAATACAACTAGCTTGGATTTTTTAAAACTTCTCGAGGACACTAAACTTTGCAATCCGAAAATATGCCCCTGTCTCTAGTACCACAAACCAGACTCATCCAAAACTGAAGCTCCATATCTGATTCTATCTTCCTTATGCTCCCTCATATCAATCAAATCTAGGTAGTACAAATCTCCTTTCTTATGACCAATCCCAATCTTCTTCCCTGACAACCGATCTTGCAGAACACAATTATCAAAGGAGAAGATTGTTAGAAAATGTCTTGGAATACATTAGGTTCAATAATGAACCCATACACATGCACATGAAGTGCGAATATACCCACTAAAGGGAACAACACAAGCACATAATGTGCTAACACATAAACCCACAAAAAGGGAAAATGACTTAAAGTCATAAGTTGAATATTATTGAAGAAAGAAAGAGAATGGTGAAAACCCCATTACAATGGAGCAAGAGCTCCTCTAAGTGATGGAAAATACAAAGGGGAGAGCCCCTATTTATACACTCTCAAAGGGACCACCTTGGGGGCTCCCAAAGGAGACGTTGGAGAGCCCCCAACGGTCATATTTGTGACCGTTGGGGGCTCCCAACGTCTCTATTGGGAGACCCCCAATATGGTACGAAAATAAAAAATAAAAAACAAAAATAAAAGGAATATTACAATGCATATTCCAATTGGAATATACGTAAAATGACAAATTACAAGAATACCCTTGAGGGTATTTTAGGAAGAGAAAATATATATATTTATATATATATATGTATATAAATAGAGATACGTATACATATATATATATGTATACGTATCTTTATATATATATATATATAAATATATATGTACATTTACGAGTACACATATTTTAACACCCCCCCTCAAACTTTGCGGGGGAACAAACCGAAAGTTTGTAAAAAACAAAGAAAGTCTTGAGAAGGAGTCCAATTCTTCAAAAAGTCTTCATGGTATCTTCAACATATGCTTTCACATGTAAGTCTTCAAAATGTCTTTATTGGCATCCATTCCCATAGTACCTCCATTGATCGAATCCATGATGTATCTAGGGTACCACATCTTAGCGATCCTGTAGAGAAAAACAAACCAAGAGAAGGCTCAAAGTATACAAGAAAAATAAATATTCTAACCCAAGATTCAAGAATGAATGTTATTTGAGTAGAGAACCTTACACATTTAGGAAAAACTCACTCAAATGACTAAAAAATCTCATTTTGCATATCAAATACAAAACGTGGTAAAAAAACCGTAAGCACTTAATATATATATAGATTAAATGCCAAAAAATAAAATTGATTTTAAAATATGCATATCAAAGATATGATTCACTTGTATCTAAAAGAAAGCAAAATATGGATGAAATTTCATAAATTTTAACAATAGTTCATCCACTACAAGCAACTACCTCATTAGTCCTCCAAAACCCATAAATCAAGTGTATAAGCTACTAGATCAAGAATATAATGCCATTAAAGGCCAAAGACACACACAAAGGTGTGCAAAAGAACCTCTTGTCTACATATAATAATACTTGAAATGAGTGCATCAACGACAAGAACAAGAGAGTACACGCCAACATGGACTAAAAACATCTCTTATCTACGTAAAAATACACTCAAGACCAAGTATGTTCAGCTACTAGAACAAGAGTATCAAGCCAACCATGGGCTAAAACACAATATATCTCTTGTCTACATAAGATGACACTTGAAATGAGTGAAAGAAGTCAACCATGGGCATACATCTCAGCGACTAGAACAAGGACACAAATGCCAACATAGGCTAAAATCACATACCATGGTGTGAATCAACGTGCCTTGTCTACATATAATAACACTCAAGACAAGTGTGGTCAGCTACTAGACCAAGAGAACAAAAAGCCAACAAAGAGCTACCAACACACAAATGTGTAATAAGATTCTTGTCTACATATGATGACACTTAGATAATGGTTATAAAAGGAGAAGACTTTTGAGGCAATAAAACTTGTAATGACGAACATATAAATAAAACCTTGAGTTAATAAAACAATATTCCTTTTAAAAAGAATACCCATAACAATAACATTTTGGAATAAATGTGTGAATATACACACACCAAGAATACTTGGAACACTTGTGCACAAAAGCACAAAACATGAAATCACAAATGTGCAAATGCACTCATAAGATTCATAAATAATAAAAGGTTGGGCAATAATCCAAAAAACTTTGATTTTAATATACCTTAAAACATTTAAGGTTTCATATATTCATCACATTTACATATAAATGAGAGCATCCACTAGATCAATGGCCAAAAGAGGAAAAACGAGTGACACACTCATAATTAGAGATCATATAACAAATCATTTTAGAGTCCCCAAGGTGCCCATAACTCACCTCAACAACCATCTTTAATATGGCAAGTGAACAATCTAAAATGACATAAGGTGCCCATAACTCACCTCAACAATCATCTCTAATATAACAAAAAGGCCATAAAAGGATTGATGTATCATATAACAACTTGTGATGGATAAAGTAAGTGCCATAAGAGGCAAAAGATATCTTTTCAACAAACATAATGACATAAAGAAATCATCTTGGGATAATCAAGAGAAGATAATCAAGCTTTTAACAAAGAAATCACAAGAACCGTAATGGTTCGCAAAGAGAGCTTTAACACAATATCCAAGGAAAAGATATTAAAAAAATACTTGAAAATTTATAGAATTGGGATTAAATCCCATACAACAAGTTTTAATATTCTTTGATTGTGATGAGATATGCGGAAACGTACAAAGTGCCATAAGCACTTACAATGTTTTATAATGATTCGACAAAAAAATCAATATCTAAATTCATTACACTTTCACCAAAAGAAATGTGCACAAAAGCTCCACAATGTAAAAATGTCTACGAAGAGACAATACACATATAAGCATAAATACTTTATAAAAGAAGTGTACGAAGACACTCTCACAATACTTGAACAAAATACGCAAAAAGCGTAAAAGTGGCAAACATGCAATAATGCATGTATTTCATAAAAAGGAACAAATGCTTGAGACTCTCAAGCTTTGATTATGCAATTATATGCTTGATAAATGCAATTTAAGACAAAGAGGACCATATTATGGCCAATGTAGGCATCCTTAGAGATACAATCAAGAGGTTTTGAAACCTTATGTGAAAAATACAAGCAAACATGTTTATAAAGTTGCATCATTAGAAGGAAAATAAAAAATTAATGAAATCCTTTATACCAAAGGATGCAATAGATACACTATGCACTCTATATAGTGTGAGAAGATTTTTAAAAGATCTTTCCTAATGAACACAATGGTTCATACAACATATTTATCACAAACAATTTTTCAAAAATTCTTTAAATAAACAAAAACCATTGAGAGACTTTTAGGAGTTCATAAATATTTATCATTAACAAGAGCTACTTAGGGTTCATAAAAAAAGTAAACAACAAAGATTTAGATGTGAGAAATTCTCATACAAGTATTATATCAAAGTATATTTTTTTTTTCACAAAAAATGCACTAAAAACCATACACACGAGTTTTTAAGCAAAGATCATTAATTTAGCAAGAAATCATATATAAAAAGTTAACTTATAGGTTAATCACGAAATTCTTATGGAAAAATCATAAATCTCACATAATTGAAAACAATTTTGCAAAACATAAATTACTATTATATGTGATGAGGAATCGATAAATATATAAACAAGAATTATATATAATAAACAAGTTTACCAAATTTAAAAGGAGATATTTTAAAAATATACGAACACGCGAAAAGGAAATGATTCAACTATCAAAAACACTAAATGTGCAAGAAAAATAGTTTCATAATGCATAATATGTTAAGAAAAGAGATACATACCGAAAACGTCTAAAAAAAGAGAAGAACAATGAATACTTCACCATTTCTTGAGCACCACGCTTTCCATTGTACTAAGAGACAACCCCATCGTGACCTTGCTCTGATACCATGTTAGAAAATGTCTTGGAATACATTAGGTTCAATAATGAACCCATACACATGCACATGAATTTCGAATATACCCACTAAAGGGAACAACACAAGCACATAATGTGCTAACACATAAACCCCAAAAAAGGGAAAATGACTTAAGGTCATAAGTTGAATATTATTGAAGAAAGAAAGAGAAGGGTGAAAACCCCATTACAATGGAGCAAGAGCTCCTCTAAGTGATGGAAAATACAAAGGGGAGAGCCCCTATTTATACACTCTCAAAGGGACCACCTTGGGGGCTCCCAAAGGAGACGTTGGAGAGCCCCCAACGGTCATATTTGTGACCGTTGGGGGCTCCCAACGTCTCTATTGGGAGACCCCCAATATGGTACGAAAATAAAAAATAAAAAACAAAAATAAAAGGAATATTACAATGCATATTCCAATTGGAATATGCGTAAAATGATAAATTACAAGAATACCCTTGAGGGTATTTTAGGAAGAGAAAATATATATATTTATATATATATAAATAGAGATACGTATACATATATATATGTATACGTATCTTTATATATATATATATATAAATATATATGTACATTTACGAGTACACATATTTTAACAAAGATAACATTATAGTTAAGTTTGGTAATTTGACCAACAAAGATAAAATTCATAGCAAGGATGAAACATGATAAATTTGAGAAAGATTAAATTTACTATTTGGGTAAAAGTCACAAGTAACTGAACCTACTTTGGAGACAAACAAAGAACCATCAGCAGTGCGAAAAATGCCACTGCAAGGACGACAGTTAGCTAAGACAAACTTATGAGGTGTTATATGACATGAAACCCTAGAGTCTATTAGCTAAGCAGATGAAGGACCTGAGATACTTAAGAAAGCAGTACCAAAGGAGCAGGCAGGAGTGGTACTGAATCTCTTGTTGAACCTACTCTAGTTTCTGAAACTGCCCACTACCCAACAGTTTCTCACCAATCAATGCAAAACCACGTGACTGCACATCCTTTGGTATTACACCCTCACTCTCGGTAGCAACTACATATGCACCTCCTTTTTTTTTTCTTGAGAACTGGGCAGTAATTCTTCATATGATCAAAACCCTTACAATAATGATCAGTGTTATAAAAAATTCGCCTTGAGGCGCGGCCCTTTGTGCCTCAAGGCGCAAATTTTTTTTATAAGACTTATGAGACATAATCAAAAAGATTTTTGTAGGTTAATCTCATATATTTTCCAGTTATTTTAGTTATGTAATAAGTTTCTTAGTATATTACTATATTTTAACTTTTCTTGGTTAATCTCGTATATTTTTCAGTTATTTCAGTCATATAATTAGTTTCTTAATATATTTTAACTTTTGTTGGTTAATTTCATATATTTTTCAGTTATGTAATCAGTTTTTTAGTTACTTTTATATGTTAATCTCATATTTTTTAGAATAATCTCATATATTTTAACTTTTGTAGGTTAATCTCATATATTTTTCAGTTATTTCAGTTATGTAATCAGTTTCTTAGTATATTTTAACTTTTGTTGGTTAATCTCATATATTTTTCAGTTATGTAATCAGTTTTTAGTTACTTTTATATGTTAATCTCATATTTTTTAGAATAATCTCATATATTTTAACTTTTGTAGGTTAATCTCATATATTTTCTAGTTATTTCAGTTATGTAATCAGTTTCTTAGTATATTTTAACTTTTGTTGGTTAATCTCATATATTTTCCTGTTATATAAATGGTTTCTTAGTATATTTTTAACTTTTGTTGGTTAGTTTCATATATTTTTTAGTTATGTAATCAGTTTTTTAGTTACTTTTATATGTTAATCTCATATTTTTTAGAATAATCTCATATATTTTAACTTTTGTAGGGTAATCTCATACATTTTTCAGTTATTTCAGTTATGTAATCAGTTTTTTAGTATATTTTAACTTTTGTTGGTTAATCTCATATATTTTCCAGTTATGTAATCAGTTTTTTAGTTACTTTTATATGTTAATCTCATATTTTTTAGAATAATCTCATATATTTTAACTTTTGTTGGTTAATCTCATATATTTTCCAGTTATGCAAACGGTTTCTTAGTATATTTTTTCTTTTATTGGTTAATCTCATATTTTTTAGAATAATCTCATATATTTTAACTTTTGTAGGTTAATCTCATATATTTTCCAGTTATTTCAATTATATAATAAGTTTCTTAGTATATTTTGACTTTTTTTGGTTAATCTCATATATTTTCCAATTATATAATCAGTTTTTAGTTACTTTTATATGTTAATCTCATATTTTTTAATACTTATTTGAGATTTTCTATTTCTTATTGGTTGTTATTTCATCAATAAAGCATTTCTTTATTTATTTGTATTTTTAGATAATTTTTTATAATTTTTTAAAAGTTTTCAAAAATAAATTTGAGGCTTACGCTTTACGCCTCGCCTCGGTTTTTGGTAGAGCGCCTCGCTACGCCTCAACACTTTTCACAACACTGATAATGACATTAAACAGAGTTAAGGTCACCTCTTCCTCCAAGTCTCATCTCCCCTCGTCCTCTAGTCCTACCACCTCCTCTTCCTCCCACTCTGTCACCCATTTGTCTGGATACGACCATGACATTATCCCCAGTTGAGAAAGATTTAAGAGACTTTATCTTAGTCTCCTTTGCAATTAATTGAGCAATAAATGGTAAGTGAGAACGATGCAAGATCACAATCCTCGTCCCATCAAATTCTAGCCTAAGGGCCACGAGAAACTCAATGACTCTGTCTGTCTCCTTTTGTTGATCAAGAAGCCCCAACCAAGTTTGACGTGAAGTGCAAGACACACATTTTATACACTTCTCGCATTTCTTTTGTCCCTTCATTAGTGCAAGAGCATCCTAGATTCTCTGCATCTCTGAATGAAATTCTTCGTTTGACTTATTTCTTCGGCACATACTTCTCAACTCTTGAGTGAGTTGATAACTTCTCGCCCAATTCTCTTGCCTATAGACTTGTCCAAGATATGTCCAAGTTTCTTTTGCTTCATGAAATTTGAAAATATCCATGGCAATCCTCGGTTCCATAGATCCAAGAATCTAAGCTTTGACTTGTGCATTGTTTATGACCCATTATTCAATAGATTTATCAAAACCCTCATCGGAACCTTTAGGTTTTGTTTTTGAACCATTAAGATAGCCTAACAATCCTTTTCCAACCACTATTGCTTCTAAAAAATCAGCCCAATATGACTAGTTTGTCCCATTTAACTTTACTGGGATGATTTGAATCCCTTCCTTCTCCATGATACCTTCCACAATAAATATTTACCAAAAGTAGAGAGTATAAAGGTTATCAAAAATTCAACAAGAGGTAGTTCAAATGTCAAATGGAAGGCACAGCACGTATGCTTTTTATACACTAAAGATGCTGAATCAACACATCCAGCCGACACACAGCAAATAGGGACCCTGAAATCCCCAAATATGGCTTACTACAAGCTATAAACACCTCAAAACTAGCTCAAATCTCCTCCAAAACCCCAAAATAGCTTACACAATCAGTTTCTCCAACCTTTTATAGCAAAAAGGACCTGAGTAGAACCAATTTGAGCCTCCAAAAACTCAAAACTGAAACAATTTCAATGTTTTTCCCAAAATTTCACTGAACTTTTCAAGAAACTCAGAAAATCTTGAAAAAATCACCAAAAATCCAAAAAACTCCAAATCCAATGAAATTTGATTTGTAAATCTTTTAAAATCAAGCCCTAGCAAGTTGTAGGATCAAACTGACCAAAACTGGTCTGAAAAGTCTAGTCGTTCCTCTCTAGGGTGACGTGATGACAGGTTGAACCAGATTCCTCTCCTTCTTCCAGCTTCAAATCTTCCTCTCCTCTACACTCTGTAGCTCTGATACCATGTTAGAAAATGTGAGGAATAAGAGGAAAGCGGTTAGGGTTAGAGGAGAGACAGCAAAGAAAAGAGAACAAGTTTCTCTATTGATATCGTGAGTGAGAAACAACTGACACTTAGAGAGTCGACCCCCTTTAGTACAACAAAAAGGTAAAAAGTGTAAAATGTCTAGTATAGCCCCTTCTTTATGGGGTGTGCACATACTAACTAATACAAGGCTACTTTACATAATACTGTGCTACACCATATTACATAGACTTTCAATAATCTTCAAGTTCAACAATATACCATTGTCTAATTTTCAGTTTCTTGCATGCCAAATAATGGTTCAGTTGGTTTCTTAATGCAGTTTTTTTCCCAGAAGTTGGTGGATCATCTTTAGATTCACATCATGGTTTTGTTGTTGAATATGGAGAAGGCAAGGATGTTGCACTGGGTATGCTTCTTTCTTGCTCTGCTGCATTTACAAGTGATATAACTTACTGGATTGAGAATGTCATCTGTGATTCATCCCAGGATTATATGGCATTTAAATGTGTGATAGGCACATGGTTGTGTGATAGTAAGTTTCTTATTATTCTGTCTATATGGGTATCTCAATTGCTAGGAGCAACAAGGAACCTATTGTAAAATCTCAATCATCAAGAAACTATGCTAGTAAATCTATGCCAGCAATACATATTTTTGGGTGAAATGTTCAGTATTTATAGGGTTATTTTAGAACCGGTTGGCTTGAGATAGATGTCTAGTGGTTGATGATAGTCTTCTATTGCAAGTCATTTGCTTCTAATAGTTTTGCTATATGCAATCACAATCACAATCATAACTGTGCCTGATATTTTGTAATTATTATACTATTACAGTAAGGATTTTATAAATTTGTAGCAAAAAAATTTCATCATGATATTATAAGAAATTCTAACTTTTTAAAAATGACATATTATAAGTAATTTTTACTAATCCCTTCTTTTGTATTCTTGAGCTTTTCTACCTCTATACTATTGCAAAGCCCTCAGGCTTTCAAAATTTCCTTTTGGGTTGAAGTAACAAGACTTTCCCAGCAAAATCAATCACAAACACACGTGTGTGTGCACACACACAGTAGTCACACATATCCTTGAGAATATCTTGGTTTAGGATTGACTTTTTGATAGCTTAATCACAGGTTAACACAATTCACTAGCCTTTCCAATGTTATCTACAATTGATATACAAAACCTGGTATGCTGTTCGGATGACACTTTTCTTTCTATAAAATTGGTCTTCGCTCTTCAACATTGTTTTGAGGAGCTTGGATGTGATTCAAGACTCCAAAGAAAAAATTGTTTTGATCCTTGATGTGTTCTATAATTTAACATGAACTTACGCATTACTTTGTCAAGTCATTCAGATTCTTTGGTTTTGAGGTTAAAAGTTTCATTGCTATTGTTCTAGGATTCCATGTGGATGACTCAGAAGTGACCTTGAACATTTGCTTGGGCAAACAATTTTCTGGTGGAGAACTATTTTTTAGAGGTGTACGGTGTGATAAACATGTAAATTCTGACACTCTTCCTGAGGTATGTCAGTGCTTGACGCTGGTTACATTTCATTTATAGCTCTGAGTATGCAGTTGCCCATTTCTTCTGTTTAGTGCATATTTGGCTTTCTGCAGGCATGGTTGCTTGTTTTAGCTTTCAGCTGTTACTGTATAAACTGAATGCTGCTTGGTGATCCAAAGCATGTGTCAGTTACATCTGCAGTTGCAGGAACTGTATTAATGCATCAAAGGCCAGGACCTTGGTTTGGTTGTTTGTCTTCTGGTTGTAACATGATAAGTAGGGATGTGAACAGGTCAGATTCGGTTCAGATGTAGGCATTACTGTATCTGACATAATCTCTCTGGGGTAATTGAATTCTAAGTTGGATTTGGATATTTAAATGAAAGAAGCCATTAAGAAATCTGGATCTAATAAGCTATGCACAGTATCAGATATGCATATTATACATATTTGGATGCCATTCAGATTGAGGTTCTGATTCAGACTCGGATTTGAATTTGGATAGAAACTCTACAGTGAATCCCACATTTGATTATCAATCCGATATACCTTACAAAGTCCAATAATGGATTCAGATTTGGTCGGATATCTGACTGCTAATGATAACAAATGTCTCACATACAGACTGCAGAGATGATATGTAAGAGACATCCAATTTGGTTGTTTCTTGTTGGAATGAATTAAATGCAATCCTGGGCTGTGGAGCATCAATCTAATCGGTCTCCAGAATGCCTACAACTCCACTAATCCCCAAAGTCGCTCATGTATATCATAACAAGCAAGAAGAGAAAATGACGGGAAAAAATGAAAAAGAAAACAAGTAAAATAAGGGTATCTGTGCTTCCTCCTCTGTTGTCAAAATTTCTATTGTAAGCAGCCCTAGGGGAGGGCCATATGGTGGAGTAATTCATGTTATCAAATTCCCTGCATTTTTTTGTGGCAACCTGTTGAGGATGGTGTCTCTATAAGCTTGACCTGTCTAAACTTTTGAACAATGCTGACCACCTGCTATTTTTTATGATTGTATTGATGTAGATTTTATCACCCTATTATTGTGTGTTTGCTATTCATTTCGCAATCTCCATGTTTCTTCAGAAGTATATGAGAACTTCAGAACATGAAAAGTCATGTTTTACCTCTCTCTCTCTCTCTCTCTCTCTCTCTCTCTCTCTTTCTCTCTCTCTCTCTCTCTCACACACACACACACATGCACTTATTCAGGTAAAAACTCTAGTTTTGGTAGGGACTAGAACTAGGTTTTGGCCCAAGAATCAGATCTGGTTAATCAGATAAAACCTCTATTTTTTAAATAACTTTACAAGTAAAATGCAGGATCTTAATCATCACTCAGGTCTGTCTAGGGTGTTGTTTATAACTTTCAAACCAAACCTGGGTCCATCTACTACTTGAACCATATGGATCTGACCTGATCAGCTAATTGGGCCTGCCTCAATAGGTCATGACCCTAATACTATTGGGTCAGTATTGAGTATGGTCAGGTAAGGTATAACCCATTTACAGCCCTATTGTAGTGATACGTTGTTCCACTATTCATAATAAAGTGCTTAATGATCATAATTTTTTTTAATGCTGGATGTCCTTTGAACTTCACTAATCACTGGTCTTACTAACTTGTCAGTGGTAGAGCTATTTCATATCACATATGTTCCATGAACCTATTGGTAGCAAATTTTGAATAACTTTAGTTTATAATGTGCTTTATTTTATTGCATAGATGTTGCTGTGACTCATTTAGTTTTCTTATAGGTTGTTAAAACTAGTTTTCCCTGTATGATCAGCAAAAATCAAACCACTGAAGATAATTAACCAGTTTTAATTCAAGTTTGTTTCTGATTCATGTTGAAAGACTTCAAATACAGTTGTCATTCCTTTTGGAAATAGCAGTTTGGTACATTCTGATTGCTATCCAGTTTGGAGAAACCAGTTTACCACTTATGACCTGCATGTTACAGCACCCATATATAATGACCAAGGAGAGCTAGCATAAGAGATGAAAATGGCTTCAATTACTTCTCAGATTAACAAGACTAACATTGAAAAGTCTGTGCATATAATGTTCTATGGTCTTTTAACACTCTTTTGTTGTTTCCAACAAATTCTCTCGCCTAGGTGCGATATTCATCATCAACTTGAATTTCATTATTAGAATAAATTGGTTCAATGTAAGTGTGTCTTTGAGCAGCCTCTCCTATTTATGGGTGCATATTTCTTCTTTCTAGGAAATTTTTGATTATTCGCATGTCCCTGGACAAGCCATACTTCACCGTGGTCGGCATCGGCATGGTGCAAGATCTACAACATCTGGTAATCGAATCAATCTGCTCTTATGGTGCAGAAGGTATGTCCTTGATTTCCTTGTTTCATTAGCTTCAAGTGAAACCATGTAGCATGATTTTTAAATTTTAGGAAATTACTCCTTGCCTATTAGGAGCTCAATGCTTGAGCCACTTCTGATGAGTTCAAAGGCCACCATACACGTTTTTCAGATGAGAACCTGTTTGCAACATAATTTCATTTCAGTCCTATGTAGTGTATATGCATAATTTATGAAAGATCAAGTCATTATACATGTTTTATTTTTTTAATATATATAACTATTCATGGCAAAAAAGGGGAGATGTTCAAGGTCAACATCGAAGAGAAACTATATATTCAATTGCAGATGAGATTAAAAATTCCCTTTCAAGAAAAGAGTACACAGTCTACTAGAGTGGATGCAAGCTCTATGGAACTTTATCATGCATCTCAGTAAGATTTTGATTTGAGAAAGGGTTGTTTCCGAATAACTAGGTTGAAAGTTATTTGTAAGATACTGAGATGATGGAAGCACTGCACAAAGTGCAGCAATGGACTTTACAGGTGTAGTATGTATAAGGGCTGGAGTCGTGTATTTTTTCTAACTGTACCAACTACTATACCATTTATTGGCAAAATAATTATTTTTGATATGAATATAATCTAAATAGTGAGCAAAATAATTCTATATCCCTTGGCACAAGGTTTTCAATAACTTAGTGCATGATTTGTTTGTAATTGTGACTGGTCTTTCTTACAAAAATTAACACCCAGGATAAATGTATCTTCTTATCATTTTTTACCATCTAAATCTTTGAACTAATACCGACAAACACACACACACACATACTTATCTTCTATGTAACACAGACTCTTCTAAAAAGTCAACGAACCCGTGTTGCACCCGCATCCATGCGGGTGCGACAATTGGACATGGATTCTGCAGTGTCAAGTGCAGTCAACCGCACTGGGGTCCATTTCTGTCAAAAACTGGGCTCAATTAACCCTAACCTAGTCCAGTTTTATCTATAGGATATACTTAAATATGTACTTTATATATACATATATATACGCACCCCCGCACCCAAGTTTTTTGAAACTGCCATGTTGCACCCTTCACATCACGCGGGTGCGACAATTGGACATGGAGTCTGCAGTGTCAAGTGCAGTCAACCGCACCGGGGTCTATTTCTATCAAAAACTGGGCTCAATTAACCCTAACCTAGTCCAGTTTTATCTATAGTATATACTTAAATATGTATTTTATATATACATATATATACACACACCCGCACCCAAGTTTTTTGAAACTGCCATGTCGCACCCTTCACATCCACACTCACACTTGTGTGACAGCTTGTTTTTTATGTTAGTTTTTATTAAATGTTGTAAATGTGTACCAGTAGGCACTTTCATGGTTGATGCAGCATCACTCTTTTCTAGTCAAATAGAGTAAAAAATATCAATCACTTTCATGATCAGTAGTAAGCCATCAAATCACTTGCAAGGTCATTTGTGATCTACTGGAGTGAGCTTCCACAACCGTCAATTTTGTCTTTGGTGCATGTACGTGCTAGAAAAAAATTCATTGTCCTGGAACAAGCACATCCGACTATAAAGGTTGAATAATAGTTAAAATCTTGCCAAGCTTTCCATTTTCTTTCATGTTAATCTTCAAGTTGGTGATCCCTTTGCTATTTTAGTTTTTCCTTATTAAATAATCCAGTTTCATGTCTAGAATATTAAAGAAGAGCAAAAACAATGTCCCAACTCATTAAAATCCATTAGTACCTTTGCAGTTGGCATGTTTCATCTACTTTGTTGCCATTGCCTTGTGTAAAGATGCAACTCCGTCAAGATTGATAGATGTATTGGAAAGGCTTCCTTCGCTCTAATATTTCAATGTGGATGTTGTACTAAACGACCATTATTTAATCCTGTCCTTGCAGTTCGGTTTTCAGAGAGCTGGTAAAGTATCAAAAAGATTTTTCTAGCTGGTGTGGGGAGTGTTTGCACGAGAAGAAAGAAAGACAACAAAAGATAGTTGCTGCAACAAAACTGGTAAGTTTTTTCGCACAGTATCCCTATATTACACCTGATTGTGAAATAAAGCTTTCTTTATGAACTTTGACTTGTGCAGGAGTTTCTTAGAGGGGAAGGAGAATCAATGATTTGAGTTAGGAAACTCCTTGAGGCACCTGTGTCATAAACTGATTGGAAGCGGCTGTGTAGGTGGTACTTTGTGTACATGTGATGATTGCATGTTGTCACTGACCACAAGAATTTTTGTGGTGCTGCCCTTGAGCTAATACGTAAAATTTGAAAGGCACGCCTGTTCACCTGAACTTGAGCACCACATTCCATCGCAAGAGGCTATGACCTAGTAGGACAATCTTCAAGCAGTGCTCTTGGCATATATCGACTATTCAATCTTAGGGAGTTTGGGGTGGTTTCTGCTTGGTCTACCCATTTTGTGAATAGTTTCTGCTTCTGGTTCATTAATATCTTGTATCTGAAATATAAAGCTGTCTCCTGTGTTTGTAAATATATCGCTTACGGAAGTCATGAAGCACAGCTGCATGTCTTAAACTGGTGGTATGCCGATCTAAGTAATTTAACCTCTGTTAGTGTAAAGTTAAAATGATTCCAGTAGTCTACAGGCATCCTGCCAACATCTCACTGGAAAACACTGGATGTGCCCAGTACAGTGTATTGCATGTTTATTCTGCTCCCTTGTTTCCTTTATTCCATCGTCTCTCTCTCTCTCTCTCTCTCTCTCCGTGACGCAGAGGAACTCAATGGGATATCATTGTTATATCAGAATATTAGCCTACTTAGTAGTGCATGGATCTGCATGTGGATGTATGCTTATGTATGTGCATCTGAGAGAAAGAGCTGAAAATTTCATCTGAAAATTGTATGATCTCTGCAAGGATTAGGATGGCTTTAGAGTGGAGGAGGTTGTGAAAGGCTTCAAGACCATGGTGCAAGAGATTCAGGATAAGATACCCTCAGACTGTTTTTTCTGATATGGCTGTAGTTCGAGCTTCAATATGCAAAGCCAATTTAGAACTCTTTAAAGTTAACCAAAAGTTGGGGACTTGTTCTTGTATTTTCTTCACAATGCTGCCATTGAGGCAGAATGGTTGTAATACTTGGTGACAGCTCCCATTTTCATTGAAAATGGACGAGCATTAAGAGGGTGCGGCTCTATTAGATTCTCCCACTTCAACCTTCTGAATTTAAGATTAATCAAATGCCCTCAATGCAAGCTTGAGCAGGAACTTATTTTATCAACTCAAGAAAAACTAGAGCTGTCTTATCATGAGCTTATCCGAAGCTTAGCTAGTTCATTTTGAATATTTTTTTTTGGAGGGACAAAGATTGAACTTTGAGGCCCATTAAGAAAAGGAAAAAAGGATAATATGATATAAATAAACCAATGTTAAAGCTTCGCGACCCCCCGTAACAACAAGCCGGGTGCGGCGTCAAAAGTGGCACAAATCGGCTGATTCAGATTGAATCAACTAACGACGATTCAAAAGGGCCCAATTCAATTCATTTTTTTTATATTTTTAAAGGCGTTAATTGGATGTAACGGCTGGTGTAATTCAAGAACAATGGACTCAATTAAATTTAAGTAGAAATTAAAACTACCTTAAAAATGTTGAACTGCAAGCAACAAAAAAAGAAAGGTTGAGCCATTAAAGAAGGCATGGTTGATTGGGTGTGAGGACGGTGAGAACCACTTAAGTAAAATTAAATAGAATTTAAATCTACCTAAAAAATGGCAACTGGGTGCAAGGGGCGGTGCTAAACCTGTTATCAAGAAAGGAATTTAATTAGTCATTATTAAAAGATAAGGCAGATGAGAGTCGGCTGACTTGGCCAAGTCTCAAAATAAATATTCGCTGATTCAGTCGAGTCTTGACTGACTCGGCCGAGTCAAAGCATGATCTTGTCCGAGTTTTGTCTCAAAGTCTCACCAAGATTTTAACTCGGTTACTGGTCGATATGCGACCATAAGATCGACCTTTTATTAACATCAAACTTTAGTTACATCTTGTAGACTTTCTTGTCAAATCAACCAAAAT
This sequence comes from Nuphar pumila, assembly GCF_984573655.1. Classification (NCBI taxonomy): domain Eukaryota; kingdom Viridiplantae; phylum Streptophyta; class Magnoliopsida; order Nymphaeales; family Nymphaeaceae; genus Nuphar; species Nuphar pumila. The sequence continues at coordinate 80,623,183 of NC_143263.1, read as the reverse complement.
TGGTAGTTTTTGTAAGTTTTATTAGTTTGTGTTTTGTGTCGACCTTAGAAACTTGAAGTAATTTCTCATTGATTTACTTCTTTTTAATCTTAGTTTAAGAATCTTGATAATCACAAGATAATTTTTAAGAAAATGGGCTAACATCACTTGATATGGGGAGTTGATTTTAAAGAAATCAATAACCAACATTTGATATTATTAACTTACTATATGTACGATTCTAATTAAATTATTTTGCCTCATTAATTAGGTGTTAACTTTAAGCACAAAGAAAGAGTTTATAAGACCATAAAAAAAATGAATGTTCAAATTAGAGAGTCCACAAAATTTTCCTATAAGTTATCATTAATTATTAGTTTGCTTTAGCCTATAAAGAGCTCAAAATAATGTCTCATTAATTACTTGAGTAGATTATTTATATGTTTTTTTAATCCAGTAAAGACTTTATTTGGTAGGAGGCGGAGTTAGTAAGAATGTGACATTAAGAAAAATAAAGTGAAATGTAATATGGAGAATCCACAAACAATCCTCATTAGTAAAGAATTGTGTATCCCTTATTATTAATTTACATTTAGATGTTGTTTTGTTTTTTTAGCAACTGGATACAATTAATATTGTAATGTTTTGTAAATTTGGGTATTATAGTTTTAATTTTTTTTAATAAAATTTTGATATGCATAATTAGGTTTGTACTTTTACTCTCTTTTTTTTTAACTTAAGTATTTTCTAAAAAAAATTATCATTAACTTTTTTTGTCAAGTACAGAGAATCACCAAATTTTAAGAAATATTATCCTCCTTTTCTTCCCTCTTTCTCTTTGAAATAAAAATACTTGTTGGCCTTTTTAAAAAAACTTATAAAACAACATTTTCTCCTTTTTTTGTTCAAACATGTCATGGTATTATCTTATTACAAATAAATAAAAATGACACCATTTTTATGCCAGGAATGAAAAGTTTACTATTGTAAAATGTACAATTATTCCATGTTGATGACATCCAAACTTGCTCTTGGGATATATTCAAGTTATTTGTTTAGATTGCTAATTAATAGATAGTTCATGAGGACACAACTCAACTTTGATGCATTAAGAAAAGAAGGAAGTTTACAATGTAAAATCAAGCCGCAAGCAACTTTTTTTTTCTCAAATGATCTTTTTTGGCATCCTTTATTGTGAACATTTTTTGTATGCAAATGCCTTGCCAATTTTCTAAAAATAAAGAAAATCTTGATTAATTGAGGGATAACATTTCTAAACGGTTTTATGAAATTTCATGCATGAATACAAAAAATAAGAAAATTTAGATAGGTCTGTGAATTGTAAAAAAAATTATGCTAAATTCTATAAGCATTTTTCAAATATTAATGCTAGGTAGATATAAAATTATATTCTAATTATCTATTATGGATCGACCTGGACCCTGTTCTTTTTGTTTGGATTAATCGGATTCATTTCTTCTTGTTTGGACCCGTGTGTATCTGAGTTAGGTATTTTGTTGGGTTTTGGACTTGTTGCTTTGGTTTGGTTTGTTTGACATTAGATCTATCTTGGATCAATTCATCTTTGCTTTGATTTGGATCTATTTGTACTGAATTGAATCCATACTAGACCCAATCTACCTCAAAACTATATGTTGGGGACTTAGCCTAAAAATGGAGCATCTTGGATATTTTGCGACAATTTTCTCCTCTAAGATCACCTTTCTCTTGTGTAACTTTATCACTTTTCGATGGTACAATCATCGATATTAAGGATCTCTCTTTGATTGAACCCACCACCTCTAATCATTGGGAATGTATTCCTCCCTTAGATAGTGGCTTTCAACTATTTTCGAGCTTCGTGAACGTATCAACGAGGGCGCAAGCCCTTCACAATTTTCGTAAAATTCAATAGGGTATTGATCCCAAGACCGAAGCCCTAATTGCTACAAAATCATCCTGGACCATGTTCTTTTTGTTTTGATCGATCTGATCTATTTCTTCTCCTTTGGACCCGTGTGTATCTAGGATGGGTATTTGGTTGGGTTTTGGACTTGTTGCTTTGGTTTGGTTTATTTGAGATCATATTCATCTTGAACCAATTTGTATTTGCTTTGGTTTGAATCTATTTATATCGGATTGGACTTACATTAGACTTGATCCACCTCATGACTATACATTGGGGATTTAGCCAAAATACATAGCATCTTGGACATTTTTGGCGAAATTTCCTCCTTCAAGATCACTTTTTCATTCTATGTAACTTTTCTGTTTTTAGATGGTATAATCATCGTGATTGAGGATCTCCCTTTGGTTGAGACGACCGCCTCCAATTTTAAAAAATGTGTTCCTCCCTTCAACCATGGCTTTCATGATTTCTCGAGTTTCATGAATGCATCGAGGGACCAATCCCTTCATGGTTTATGCAAAATCCAATAGGGCACCGATCCCAAGATCAATGCCCTATCATTGGTATCAAAGCCACATCTTGATCACATGTCTGTGATGTCTCATTGTTCAAGGAGCGAGTGGAAAGAACCCATAGAAGAGCACATGGGTTATGTGGAGACTTATGTGTCGAATCTAGAACAAAGATTCAATGTGTTGGATCAAAAGTTTGACACAATCATGATGATGATTAGGATACAGTTCGAGGTGAACATGGAACCTGCTTTGGACGGACCACAGCCACCATTTATCCTGACATCACCATCATCAGTGTATCTTGCACCACCATTTATCCTACCCAGTGATACCATCGTCGACTGGACCAACAATGCTACTAGCATATGGCCTATGGCCAAAGATGGCACCCAACACCTGTTAGGAAAGTTTTAAAATTGATGATTTCTTTCCATCAAAAAGTTTAGTCCCATATCTAAGAGAAATCAGTTTTTCTAGTGGTTTAAATACATACTTTGTTCTCTATTCTATACTTTGGTAAGCCTTGTGTCCATGGGTGGCTTGTGGACGTTGCTGCGCATCGTGCAGCAACGGACGCGCCGTTCGCGCGCATGCGGGCGCGCGCGCGCGCGCGTGCGTGCGCAAGGGTGCTTGAGGCGCAATGTGGCGTTTTGATGGCGCACTTTGCACTTCGCTTTTGATTTTTCAGTTTTGAGATATCTGGCCGTTTGAAAAGTTTTAATATCATTTATATTGAGTTTAAGGCGCTTTGTGACTGTTGGACGGTTTTGGAGGCCTTTGATTAACAGTCAAAGGTGGGTGACCGTTCAGGTATCTTTTTGTCCTATTTTCAAACCGTCAGATTTATGGCCTTTAATCTCATTTATCGCAAAACGTTTTGGCCTCTCTAAAAGTCTATAAATTCTTCTATTTTCGGCTTTTGAAGATCATTAGAATCTCTGACTCTCCAGTTTTCTCCTTTCTTTCTTCTCGGTTTGGCTTGCAGAGTTCATGTGTGGTAGAGGTCATCTGTTCTTGCGAAGCAGTGACTCTCTTGAGGTTCAAGCCTAGTTATATCCTGGGAACTCAGTCGTAACAAAACCCTTTTTCGCATCTTCAGAATTTCCGGAGTGGGGCGATTGAAGTTCTAAAGATAGTGATCTTAAGAACGTGCCTCTAAGCTTGAAATCTCTTTTCAGAAATCCAATTTTCACCAGGTTGGAATAACAATTTTAGAACTTCAATCATGGCCTCTGGTTCGACATCCAACTCCATCAATCTGCTTAGCCGTGACCTTGAAAAACTCAATCGATTTGATGGGTCAAACTTCAAGCGGTGGCAATCAAAGGTATCTTTCTTGTTGTCCGAGCTGCATATCGACTATGTCCTCAAAAAGCCTTGTCCCACTGTCGTTGCTGGAGAAGTTGAGACAGAAGAACAAAAGAAAGAGCAAGAGAAGTGGCATACTGACAACTACAGATGCAAAGGGCATATCCTGAACACTTTAGCCGATTCACTCTTTGACCTGTATTCACCATTGGAGTCGGCTGGAGAGTTGTGGAATGCTCTCGAGATCAAGTACAATGCAGAAGATGCTGGTAACAAAAGGTTTATCGTAGATCAGTATGTTAATTTTTCTATTATTGATGATAAGCCGATACTTGCTCAAATTCATGAGATGCAAATACTGGCCTATAAGATCAAAGGAGAAGGTATGTATCTTGATGATGACTTCCAAGTTGCTGTCATCATTGGGAAGCTGTCGGATTCCTGGAAAGAATATAGGAATCACCTAAAACATAAAAATGAGAAAATCACTTTAGATGGCCTTCTTAAGGACATCCGAATTGAGGAAGAGACTCGTCTTCGTGACAAAAAGAATTCGAGTCCTAAAGAAGGTTATCCTAAAGTGAATTTTGTTAGTAACAAGGGTGGCAAAATCATGAAAACCCAGAAAATCAAAAAAGAATTTTGTGAAAGGGAAAAAGCCAACTGATAAAAAGAAAATTAGTTGCTATGTTTGTGGCAAGTTTGACCATTTTGCTAGAGAATGCAAAGAACGGAAGATGACTGGTCCTAAGCCAAATGAGTCAGAAGAAAGGCTTGTTGCTGTAATCTCTGAAACCTTTATGGTGGCTGCAAATAAGGACTGGTACCTGGATACTGGAAGCACTGTTCATGTGGCAAACGACAGGAACTTGTTCAAGTCGTATGAAGTAGTGGGGGAGGGATGCAATTTCTTTATGGTAAACTCTTCCTCAACTAAAGTGCTGGGAAAAGGGAGTGTGGAAATTAAGTTCACCTCCGGGAAAGTCCTAACACTTGAAAATGTCCACTATGCTCCAGAAGTTCGAAAAAATTTAATCTCTGCAGATCTACTGTCACGAAATGGCTTTAAGATTGTTATTGAGTCTGGGATTGTAACTGTGACCAAAGGAAAAATCTTTGTAGGAAAAGGGTTTGCCACTGGTGGTATGTTCAAGATGAGCATAAATGAAGCTACTACTTCTGTTTATATGGTTGACTCCTATTTTCTTTGGCATTCAAGATTAGGACATATATATTCTCGTTGCATTCATAATATGAATAACTTTGGTCTTCTTCCTTGTCATGTTAGAATAGAACATAAACATAAGTGTGAGACATGCATTCAAACTAAGTTAACTAGACTCCCGTTTCCTAGTGTAGAAAAGAATTATAAATTGCTTGAATTAGTGTATTCTGATGTGTGTACGATGGATAATGTTTTAAGTCGTGGTGGCAATAGGTACTTCATTACCTTTATAGATGATTACTCAAAATTTTGTTATGTTTATTTGATGAAACATAAATCTGAAGCATTTTCCAAATTTCTTCTTTATCTTGCTGAAGTACAAAATAAGTTTAAAACAAATATTGTACATTTAAGAACAGATAGAGGAGGTGAATACTTAGGAGAAGAATTTGATAAATTCTGTGGAGATAATGACATTATCCATCAAACTTCAGCACCTAGAACTCCTGAACAAAATGGAGTAGCAGAAAGGAAAAACAGAACACTTGTAGAAATGATGAATGCTATGCTTCTTAATACAGGTTTGCATTCCAACTTATGGGGAGAGGCTATACTTTCTGCTTGTTATATTCTTAATCGAGTTCCTTATTTCAAATATGATAAATCACCTAATGAATTGTGTTTTGGTAAGAAACCTAATCTTAGTTATTTTCGTGTTTGGGGTTGTTTAGCATATGTTAAAATTCCAGAAAATAAAAGGAAGAAGGTTGGACCTAAAGCATTTAAATGTGCATTTGTTGGGTATGCTGAACATAGTAAAGCATATAGATTTTTGGATATTGTTAATGATGTTATTGTAGAATCTAGAGATGCATCTTTCATAGAACATAAAAATGCATTTGATTCTCTTCTTGATGGCAGCCGGATTATAGTAGATGAACTTCCTGTAAATGACATGATTGAATATTCTAATGAATGTGTTGATGAACCAGAAACTGAAGTTAGACTCAGTAAAGGCATTAGAAAACCAACTAATTTTGGTTCTGACTTTTATATATTTCTAATTGAGAATGATCCTGTGTCTTTTCAAGAGGCTATGTCTTCTCAAGATGCTGCCTTTTGGAGAGAAGCTATTAATGATGAAATAGAATCAATTATGTCGAATAATGTTTGGAAATTGGTGGATTTACCTGTTGGTTGCAAAACTATTGGCTGCAAATAGATTTTCAAAAAGAAATTAAAAGCTGATGGTACTATCGATAAATTTAAAGCACATTTGGTTGCAAAAGGCTTTAAACAAAAAGAAGGTATTGATTATTTTGATACTTTTGCTCCTGTAACCATAATATCTACTATTAGAATTCTGATTGCTATGGCTGCCATATATAAGCTTCAAATCCATCAAATGGACGTGAAAACGACCCTTTTGAATGGAGAATTAGATGAAGAGATATATATGGAGCAACCTGAAGGTTTTGTAGTGCTAGGGCAAGAGCACAAAGTTTGCAAACTTGAGAAATCCTTATATGGATTAAAGCAAGCCCCTAAGCAATGGCATGAAAAATTTGATAGTTCTCTGGTGCATAATGGTTTTAAAATTCATGATGCGGACAAATGTGTCTACAGTAAAGTAGATAGTAGCTCAATTATTATTATTTGTTTATATGTTGATGATATGCTTATTTTGAGTAACAATAGTGAATGCATAAATCAAACCAAAAGATTTTTATCTTCCTTGTATTGTTGTGAATGCATAAATCAAACCAAAAGATTTTTATCTTCCTTGTATTGTATGAAAGATCTGGGTGTTGCAGATGTTATTTTAGGAATCAAAATTATAAGAAATAAAAATGGCATTGTATTATGTCAATCACATTATATTGAGCAAATTCTTACAAAGTATGGATATCTTAATAGTTCACCAGCATTCACCCCATATGATCCAAATATGAAATTGACTCCTAATGATGGTGCTAGTGTTCAACAATTAAAATATGCCAGTGTTGTAGGTAGCCTTATGTATGCAATGAACTGCACAAGGCCTGACATTGCCTATGCAATGAGTAAAGTGTGTAGATACACTAATAATCCTGGTCATCAACACTGGAATGCAGTGAACAGGATTATTAGATATCTAAAGCATACTTTAGACTATGAAATTCACTATACCGAGTTTCCTGCTGTTATTGAAGGGTATAGTGATGCTAGTTGGAATACTGACTTTGAAGATTCCAAGTCTACGAGTGGTTGGGTTTTTACCCTTTGAGGAGGAGCAGTTGCATAGGGGTCTAAGAAACAGACCTGTATAACTCATTCTACAATGGAATCTGAGTTTATTGCTTTGGCATCTGCTTGTAGAGAAGCTGAATGACTTAAGAATATGCTAGTGGATATTCCACTAGGTGAGAAGCCTATACCTGCTATTTCAATGTTTTGTGATAGCCAATCAGCTATATGTAAAGCAGGTAATATGAAATACAATGGGAAGTCTAGACATATTAGTCTAAGACACAGTTTTATAAGACAAATGATTAATGACAATATTATTTCATTGAAATATGTGAAGTCATGTCAAAATTTGGCAGACCCATTTACGAAAGGCCTTTCGAGAGATGTCATCAATAAAACATCGAGGGGAATGGGAATTAAGCCAATTAAGTCATCACCTAAGGATACCCAACCTAGAGCGCTGGAGATCCCACATGCATAGGTTCAATGAGAAACGAATTGGTGAAGGACAAATATTGAGCATATTTATGTAAGCCCATTACTGATATGAGCTCATGAGCTGTAACTAATATGAGGGTTGAGCTAATAACTCTTAATGAGTTGTAGGCCTTAAGGCTAAGGTGTGTGTTACAGTACACCTAGACAAACTCACCTATATGAGTGTAGAAATGTGAGCCGTTTCTTATGAGAATTGGCAATTCTCTAGAGCACTCATGAATCCAGGAAAACACAAGGCTCTAAATGTGCCAACATGAAATCCACACAATCGAACTTTTGGAAATTTATGTATGATTGAAAACTCCGTTAACAATATAAGGAGCTAAGTTCAAGGTAAGTCCACTTAGCACCTTGGTTAATTTAGGTTTTCTTTCAAATAGTGGGGGTTCAAGTCATGCAGACACTCTCACTGATGCATAAGTTTCTATGCAAGCCAAATATATTTTAAAACTAGTGGGGGATTGTTAGGAAAGTTTTAAAATTGATGATTTCTTTCCACCAAAAAATTTAGTCCCATATCTAAGAGAAATCAGTTTTTCTAGTGGTTTAAATACAGACTTTGTTCTCTATTCTATACTTTGGTAAGCCTTGTGTCCATGGGTGGCTTGCGGACGTTGTTGCGCATCGTGCAGCAACGGACGCGCCGTTCGCGCGCACGCACGCGCACGCGCACGTGCATGCGCAAGGGCGCTTGAGGCGCATTGTGGCGTTTTGATGGCGCACTTTGCACTTCTCACGCTCGCAGCGGTGCAAGGTGCATATGAGGCACAGATATCCGTTTTGATTTTTCAGTTTTGAGATATCTGGCCGTTTGAAAAGTTTTAATATCATTTATATTGAGTTTAAGGCGCTTTGTGACTGTTGGACGGTTTTGGAGGCCTTTGATTAACAATCAAAGGTGGGTGACCGTTCAGGTATCTTTTCGTCCTATTTTTAAACCGTCAGATTTATGTCCTTTAATCTCATTTATCGCAAAACGTTTTGGCCTCTCTAAAAGTCTATAAATTCTTCTATTTTCGGCTTTTGAAGATCATCAGAATCTCTGACTCTCCAGTTTTCTCCTTTCTTTCTTCTCGGTTTGGCTTGCAGAGTTCATGTGTGGTAGAGGTCATCTGTTCTTGCGAAGCAGTGACTCTCTTGAGGTTCAAGCCTAGTTGTATCCTGGGAACTCAGTCGTAACAAAACCCTTTTTCGCATCTTCGGAATTTCCGGAGTGGGGCGATTGAAGTTCTAAAGATAGCGATCTTAAGAACGTGCCTCTAGGCTTGAAATCTCTTTTCAGAAATCCAATTTTCACCAGGTTGGAATAACAACACCACCTTCAGTGTCAGCCCCTGCTCTCCCACCCACCACAGGTTTAGCCTCCACCGCAGCAAGTGCCCTCCCTGCCACCGTCAATGGTGCTATTGTGCCCTGTGCAACCAACCAAGGGAAAGAGGAAAAGGAAGGTCGTTCCCCCTCCCCCTTTTAATTCCTTTCTTTTTTTGGTGGACTAGGGGTCGACTGTCGATACAAGCTTGTCCAACCTATGCTCGTTGGACAGATCCATCTAATCGACCCCTCCCTAACATGCTGGAGGGGCAGCCTCTGGCTTGGGGTTGCAGGCAGTGGGATTGCTTCCCACTGCCTTTCCTCTCCTTATGTGGGAGACAAAATTGATCGATCAAGGGCTTAGTGTTGGCTTAATTTTGATCAATGCCCTTCCACAAATCGAACCTAGCCGAATGGTGCCCTCTACTCGTTGGGGTCAACCCCAAGGGCCCAAGTGGAAAGGCGATGAGGATAATCCCAACTGCCTTTTCTTCTCTCTCTTCTTTCCCTTCCCAATCAGGCGGGAAACCATCCCATTGTGGGAGAGGGAACCCAAAGGCCCAGTTTGCACCCATCTGGTACCAGTTTAGTCTCATTTTTTATCAGAGACTGGTTCTAACCTGGTTCTCAGGTTCATAATCAATTGCCATTGGTTTTGGATCTAAATCCACCTCATCCTTATTTAAGTTTTGTCGAGTTTGGTATGAATTCTTTCTTGGATCAAATCTAAATCTATATATTTGGTCCTACTTCTAAATGCCCAACCCAAATCCAAAATTCATCTTTTCTATTTGGTCGAGATCCTACTCTAACACCCATAAAAACTTAGACCCAATTATAGACTATTTGGACCTAGGTTCAGTAGAGTGAGAGATGATGGAGCATGATGAGCTTCTGCGGATCCTTGAACAATATATGATCACAACCCAAAACCACATAAAGAAGACCCATGATAGGTGCAAAAGATTGAAGGAATTTGAGGTAGGTGATTTGGTTATACTTAAGCTCCCTCCTTTAAACATACGACAGTTTGCCATGCTCGACAATATAAGCTCGCCCACAGTTCTATGGGCTATACTCAGTGTTGGAGCATATCAACCAAGTAGTGTACTAACTCGACATGCTAGAGTGGTCATCGATACAGAGGTGCGCTTGTCAATGGGCGCTTACTTAATGCTTGATTTTGTTAAGCACTCCTATCAGCCTTTATGCTCGACTAAGGAGTATATTATTGCGGCAATCAAGGTTGTTAAATGCGATGAGGCGAAGCAAGGCGTTGAGCCTGCGCTTCGCCTCTGAGGCGTACGCCTCAGGTACTGAGGCGTACGCCTCAGGTACTGAGGCGTACGCCTCTCACAACTGGAATGGAAGTGAAGCGGTGGGAGGGGAGGCGGTAAGAGAAGGACCACCCGCCCAGCTGGTACGGAAGCGAGGGATATGCCGGTCGTCCGGTGGTTGGAGAAGACTGAGCAGCAACTGCAGCACAACAACTTCGGTGGTCACAACTGGTCAGAGGTTGATGAGGGGCGCATCACAGCAACGCCTCAGTACCTTGAGCGTGCGCCTCGCCTTTGAGGCGTAGCTTCAGGTACTGAGGCGTACGCCTCTAACAACACTGGTGGCAATCATATTTGTTTCAATAGATATGCGCTTCACCTGCTTTCATAATGGCGGAAAACAGTGGACCAACTATCTCGATCTCTGTAACAAAGGTCAGCGTATGATTTCTTCTTGGAGATAGATTCACATCCACCCAGTCTTTCACATCTTAAGGTTGAAGTCATATAATAGGACACCTCCATTATAGATACCAAGCCTTCCTGACTTGGAGGTCACCACTCAACCACAACCACTACGCGCACTTGGGAGGAGTTAACGCATATGAGTAGACACACGACTCGTGATGGAGGTACTGATCCAGTGGACCAAGAGTGCAATGGATAAGGTGGCCATAAAGACAAATTGCTACAGCGTTACCCAGACTTCACACCTTAAGGACAAGGTGGTTTTTCAAGGGTAAAAATTTGTTAAGGATTGACCTTGATCATGTTCTTTTTTGTTTAAATTTATCATATCCATTTCTTCTCATTTGAACTAGTGTGTATCTGGGTCAAGTATTTGGTTGGGGTTTGGACTTGTTGCTTAGCTTTGGCATGTTTGAGATCAGATTCATCTAGGATCACTCTACATTTGCTTTAGTTTGAATCTATTTGTACTTGATCATATCCACGTTAAACCTGATTTGCCCCAAGACTATATACTGAGGTAGTCCCAAAGTGAAGCGTCTTGGACGTTTTTGAAATTTTTTCTCCTTTATCATTATTGTATGATCATTGCCATCCACAAATTCTGTTGTCTGCAGAGTTTGTTGTTTTCAAAGCATTGTCCATCAACTTTGTCGTTCAATGGCTTTACAATTTATAAGGTTTGTCATCTAGTGGATGCTTGATTTGATTTTATGATAGATTTAATTTTGTTTTGTCTTAGTTTTTTATTTGAATATAGGTTTTTGCATTAGATGCATGCATAAGTATTAGGTTTGAGTTTTCTCACATTTATAGAAACACTTGTTAGGGAATATTTATGTCACTTAGAAATTAGAAAAATATCACTCCTAGTAAGTTAGGGTTTTGATTGAGACCATGTTTGATTTATTGTGTGCTCTTTGTATTTTTATCTCCCCTTCTTTTAGGATTATAGCTTTTTTTTTATTCAAATTTTAAAAAATCTCATATCCTATCATTTGGACCATCGGATCCCTTTTCTAATACTTTTGAGTTGTTAACTTGAGTATATTTGTAGCGGTAGCATGAAGCCAAACAATTCATACATCAGTATCTTTAAGTTATTAGTTTGAGTATATTGGTGGTGGACCTGAGAAGGAACTCTAATCCGTAGAATCCTAAGAAACCTCACAGATCTGTGAAACGATTTTTCAAAAAAAACTAGGTTACCCATTATTTTTGGATATCTCACATCACTTATTTGAGCTTGTGTTTGAGCCATTGTTTGGGTTATCATGAACACCCAACTTAACTTCAGACCCGAAAAGTCAAGTCCTAATCCATTCATAAGGATAAACTTATGAAAAATCTTACCTATAAATGCCTTACCATGTGATGTCTAACATCATCTTTGATGAGTATATTGAAGAAAGAACCCATACAATTGTCCCTATTATGCCTAAGAACAATCAGAGAAAAGGAAAAGCTCTGGTGATCCCAAAATCTAGCTAATGTTGATATTCTCATCATTCTCGAAATGATACTCTCATGGAATATAAGACGGATAGTTCAAGAGTAGATAAGCCCACAAGGAGATGCCTTACTAGGACCCCATGTGTCAAAACTCTATTCAAAGAAAGAAATTTATTTACAGAAATGAAGCAACACGTGGAAGAGTTAGAGAATATGATAAAAAAATTCGGAGAAAGGAAAAGTATGAGCAAGTGTCTGACTAGAAAAAAAAGTTTACAGACCCTGTTGATCCATCTAATCCAAACCACATTATCGAAATCATATAACAAAATAAACTCCCTAAAAGACATGGTCTGAATCTTATTGATGAACAATACTTTTCCCAATTTTCTAAAGTTTAGTGAAAAGAGAGTCTCAAGAACTCACATAGTCCTGTTTATGAGAAGTGTGACCAAATATCACAACTACGACTGAAATGGTTTGCTACTCTTAATCTCCAACAAGTTAGAGAGTTTAAACTAATCATCAACCTTTTCATGGACCGTTTATGTTTTTATCTTGAAGCCCTCCCAACCATCAGTCAATAATATGCCTTAAAACAAAAAAATGTTAAGAGTGCTCATGAGTTTGTTCATGGTTAATAGAATAAAAGAGTCAATATCAAACTCTTATATTTAGATCATCATTATGGATAACTTCTTTTAACCTTTGTTTTTGAAACCTATGTCAAACTCATTAAAAAGATTATCGACTTTAAGGTTGACATCAAAAGATGAGCATACAATAGGTTCTTGAAGCAAAACAGACATACTAATATCTATAAGAAATCTAACTTATCCAAAGGTCTTATGAATACAGTTTGAGCTCCAAGACAAGGCCACAAAAGCATGACCAAAGGGACTAGAAGATATTCCACTATAGAAGTGCTTTCAAGGTACGGTGAAAACTCAAAATGGATCAAGCCTTTAAAAATCTAATTACTTTAACAAAACCATACCATTTAATTTAAAAAAAATATAGAATTTTTTCTCATTATTTTCTTACTTTCATTATTAGCCAATATTTACTCTCTTATATATATATATATATATATATATATATATATATATGCAAAACAAAAAATCATATTGAAGTCCGGAAGAAGAACAGGCTCGCGGAAGAAACCCTACGTTACCTGGGGTTATTGCTACCGTATTTTGACGATTCTATCTCTATGTCAACCGCTTCCAGATTCGGGGGGTCTCCCCCCTCTAATCCCCGATACACAATCCAGGATCCCCTCTGACTGGAAAACCATCCTTTTCCTTTTGAATTTCGTTCGGTGGTCGCTTGGTGCGCTTTTTTTCTGGCCTGGTCACGGTTTCGTGGACCGATCGGGCTGTTTTCCGGCGAGAATTCGAAGTGGGTGGCGGCCAAAATCGGTTTTCCGGCTGCCATCTTCGAGAAGGGAACTCGTGGCTTTGCGTGTGAGAGGCTTTTCGGTGGTGGTCGATGTGATCATCCTTCGTTGTTAGTGTCTGAGTTGTACTTTGTTGTCTTCATCGAAGCGACTGTAATCCCTTATGGGCTTCTAGTGTACTTTTTTTCAATCTTGTTTTTTTTCTTGATTTTTGTTATTACCTCTTCATTTGATAGTGCAGAATGGATTGTTTTCTTTCATTTTGATACTTTCATGAGAATTGGTCGTATTTGAAAGTCTACTGCGATTTCCGGCATCTCTGTGCTCTTTACTCATAAATTAAGAGTGGGCATGTATTGAGAATTGAGTTTTGGGGTGTTCATCTTGGAGAAAATTGGGGTATATATGTCAGACTATCTGTGAAATTGGTTAGTTTTTCGGTCGGATGGCAAGCGCTGGACTCGCTACGCAAAATAACGGGCAATATCTTGGAGTAACAGAGCCAATTTCGTTGGGAGGGCCAACTGAGCCTGACCTCATTAGGACGCACGAGCTTGAGAAGGTCAGTATGTCACATAGAAAAGAAATTCAGTGTAATTTGTATGCAAACGTACTTTAACATCTGATATCATGAGGACTGTTTCCGTTAACGACTACATTTTAGTTTGTCTTGATTATGCACTGTGATGATTGCAAAAGTCTGATAAAAGCAAGTATTTGGGGCATTCAGTTTCTTGCAGTTTCTGGATTGTATGAAAGTCAAGAAGAATCAGTTTCTAGGGAAGAAGTGCTTGGCAGATTAGATCAGGTGAAGCTGGCATTTCATTAATTTTTTTTAAAACCTTTTTGGACAAATGCAGTTGGGAGCTCTTTAGTTTCGTGGAATGTAATATGGAATTTGTAAAAGAATGCAAGTGTGGGAATTGGAATAATTTCTGAATATGAGAAATTTGTGACTTATCAGATAGTGAAGTTATGGATTAAAAAGGTTAGCCGAGCTAAAGGATTCAATGAGCAGCTTGTGCAAGAAGCAAATGCTAAGATATTCACTTTTGGTTCTTATCGGCTTGGGGTATGAATACTCATCTTTTCTGGCATATTTTAGGAGCATATAAATCTTGGTGTTTGACTTATCCATGGATGAATTATGCACAATTTTTGTAGGTTTTGGCTTTTCTACTGATTCTGAATGGTGTAGTGAAACATTTCAAGCAAAACGCCCTTGTGGCCTTCAGATTGCATATTCTATGTTCAAGGTCTTTATTTTTGGCGAAGATTTTAAGGTCAATATAAACCTTTATCTGAAAAGATATAGCTAAAATTGCCCAATAATATAAGAAAATCAAACTCAATTGGTTCTTTTTGCAATTTAAAATGGTAATAATTTCTTACGAATCATGCTGTTTCTAGAAACTGAAAACATATAGAAAATCTCTCGTGCAGAGGAAACTTTTTGTTGCCTGCTTCTTGTGGGTTTTATGGAGTTGCCTATCTCATAATTACTGTAAAGTAGCATAATGTTAGATGCTTGTTTAGTGAAATTAAATTAGCTTAATCCTGCATACTTGTTTAGTGTACATGAAAGTTGATAAACAGTTCTATATCTCGTTTCTATCTTGGAATAAAAGACTTGGAGTTTCGGTTCGACAATTTGGGAACTGCTTATCTGTCTCTGATTCAACCCATTCTTAGGGGTTTTGGGTAATTTCAAACTCAGCTGTACAGTTGGTTTGGACATGTCCTCAAACTTGGCCATTAATTTGGTTGACTCATCTCTTCTACTTTGCCAACTACATCAGAATTTGGTTCACTCATCTGATCCCTACTTATACCAGCTCTTCAAACCACTGTTTTGATAAGACTTTGCTGGCCCAACTGATTGCGGTGCATGATCGCTGATTTTTACTTTGCTTAAAACATATTAGCATAGATTGTCCAAGTTGGTCTTGTATCCATAACCTCTTGTAAGACTATCATTTCCTGTTGTGCCTCTTAGGTTTGTATGGTCTCAGGTTAGTCGTATCTTTGTACCATTTCACCTGTGAGTTTTAGCTGAATAAACTAATTTGAGTTTATAATGGACTCAAGTCTGATTCATTAGGGAAAATCTTTAAATCCTGGGAATAATATTTAGATTCTCCTAAATAACTCTTACTGCATGCTTTTGAGCATAGACTCCGAACTTTGGCAGCTGACAGAGGAGAAATTCGTGCTATCACACTAATGAGAGTGCAATCCAACAACTATGGAAATCTTTCAAGTTAGTTAGATTCCAATCCACTTGATAGCAACCTTGTTGCTAAGGTAGAAAGGAGTCTTAGTGTAAGTTAACCGGAGCACATTCCATTGTCTTTTGACTTCGATTGATGGTGCTAGTTTAACTAGATATTTGGAGCATTAGATCGACTAGAAACTGTCATGTGTTTAAATAGGCATTTTGAGTGTCTGTATTTTCATTCTTTAATATGAGACTGAATTTTAGCTCCTGCCTTTATAAATCCAACTTGCCTTTATATGTCCAACTGATGAGTAACTATTCTAATTAAAAATGAAAATTAACAGTTTGAACTCATAAGAACTCTCTCTCTCTATAGTTGTGTTTTTTTTAATCTTTTGGCAATTTACTCGACTATTCTGGCTTCATTATGCTGATAAAATTTGTTATTCTGCCAAATTATGCTTATAAATTTGCAGAATGAATTTCAGATGGTGTATTGGTAGCTAGTACAATAGGTGTCCACGGTATAACTAATAAGCATTTATTATCATCATACATAAAGCAATCACAAGATTTTCCACAATTCAGTAATTGTATGAGCAATGAGCATAAATGATCAATAATAGGATACCTGAATACATTTGTAAATATGCATGTGCATGCAAAGACACATGATTATTGTAATGACATGAGCGAAAATACAAATAACAAGTGAAAAACACTTGTAAGTCCAACAATGGACAAGAACCAAGAAGAGTATACAAGCACTTTAAGTGCAAACACATAAACCCACGAAGTGGTAATGCCAAAAGGCAAAAAGGGAGATATTATCGAGAGAGAGGGAGAGAACATATTACAAATGAGAGGGGGGGGGGGGCACCCCCTTTATATACACAAACAAGGAGAGAGTGGGAGACCTTGGGGCTCCCACACATGTAGTCGTTGGGGAGCCCCAAGGGTCATAAATTTGGGGACCCCAACGACTCCATATGTGGGGTCCCCAAGGATTCCAAAAAGTAAAAAAAAAATGAAACAAAAAAATAAGTTGTTTTAATAAACAACTTATATTACATGTGAAAAGACCATAATACCCCTATTGGGTATTTTGAAATTACCCCTATCGGGTTTTTTGAAAATACACTATATATATGTATATATATATATATATATATATATATATATATATATATATATATATATATATATATATATATATATATATATATAATACACCCCCTCAAACTTTACGGGGAAAGAATCAAAAGTTTGCTAAGAAAGAGAAAACGAGCAGTAGGGAGCACTTTGGTGAAGAAGTTAGCCAACTGATATTTCGATGTGACATAGAGTAAAGAGACACTTCCTCTTAAATATTTATCACGAATATAGTGACAATCCATCTCGACATGTTTGGTGCACTCATAAAATGTATGCTTGCTTGCTATACAGATTACACTTTTATTGTCACAACACATCTTTGAAGGAGTTGAGATGGTGATCCCCATATCACTGAAAAAACTTCTAAGCTACAATTTCCATGGTTGTAGTCGCCATGGCACGATATTTGGTTTCGGTTGACGATAGAGATACCTTTTACTATTTCTTGCACCTCCAGAAAAGAAGCAAATCTTTTAAAAAAATACAAAAACCAGTAGTTGAGATTCTATCATTGGGATTACCTCTCTAATCAACATCAGTGTAAACAGTTAAATTAAATGATGAGGAAGAGGATAAGAAAAACCCTTTTGAAATGGTGTTTTTGATATATCGCATAATTCTTATTACTGTTGCCATGTGAACAGTGGCAGGGGCATGTTGAAACTGGCTTGCTGCATGAACCACATGAGCAATATTAGGTTGGGTGATGGAGAAATAAGTAAGAGATCCAATTAATTGACGATATGAAGTAGGATCATCAAGTAGAATACCATCTTCAAGTTTTAATCTTGCATTTATAATTTCTTGAGTTTCCACCTTCTTTTCATTTGAGATTCCTGACTTAGCACAAATATCAGCAACTAATTTCATTTGAGAGCGTATGTATCCTCTATGCGAATAGGCCACTTCAATACCTAAAAAATATCTCAAGAAACCCAAGTTAGACATATTAAAAGTTTTCTTCAAAATAGTTTCACTTTCATTCACTCATTCTTTGTCATTTCTTGTGATGATCATATCATCAACGTATAAAAGAAGAATCACAATAGAATCACCTCTTTTCTTGACAAAGATAGCAGTGTTAGTGTAACAAGAGACAAAACCCAAATTAATTAATATATTACTGAATTTATCATACCAAGCTTTAGGAGCTTGTTAAGACCATATAATGCCTTTTTTAATTTTAAAACTTTTTTCATTTAAAATCATGTCGGGAAGAGGTTCCATGTAAACTTCTTCACCAAGATCACCATTTAGAAAAGTATTTTTAACATTTAATTGATAAATATGCTATTTTTTAATAGATGCAATGGCAATGAGAGCTCGAACACTTATCATTCGAGCAACAGGGGCAAATGTTTCATCATAATCTATCCCATATTCTTGAGCATATCCTTTGGCTACTAACCTTGCCTTATATCTCTTTAAGGACCCATCATTTTTGAGTTTTACTTTAAAAATCCATTTACAGGCTATAGGTTTCTTTCCTTGGAGAGGATTAACAATTTTTCATGTTTGAGCTTTTTTAAGAGCATTAAGTTTAAATTCCATAGCTTCATTCCAATTAGGATATTGTTTGGCATCTTTATAATGAGATGATTCATAGAAAGAGTGAAGAGCTATTAAACATGCTCTAAAATTTGGAGAGAATGAGTCATAGGATACAAATCTATTTGGTGCTTTAGAAATCCGATTTGATTTTCTATGTGAAAACTCTTTTAAAGATGTATTTTGAGAGAATTTGTCGAGTGCACATAGATGATTACCTTCTTTCCGTCTAGTATACACATGTGTATTACTTGGTATATGTTCATTCAAATTTTCGTGTTGACTATTATCTTTATCATTAAGAGAATGTTCATTTTGATTAACACTATTATCAAAGGACTCAATGACCTCAATAGTCTCATCATTTCGTGGTAATAAATCAAATAAAAAGGAATAATCAATGTTTTCTTGTGATTCTTTAATCTCAAAACCATTTTCATTTTCAAGAAAAGTAACATCCTCTGAAATATAAAGCTTGTTATTTATCGGATCAAAACATCAGTATCCTTTTTTATTTTCTTCATAGCCTAACAAAACACACTCAATGGCTTTTGGAGAAAGCTTATCATTTTTATGAGTAAGAACATAACACTTACAACCAAGTTGAGAAACATTTTAAAGAGTTTTTCAAATGGAGAAACATTGTTTAATGAAGTTGAAGGAGTTCTATTAATTAAGTTGAAGTTAGGACGACTTTAAACAAAAATGTTTTTGGAATATTCTTGAAAATTAAGAGTCTTAGTAGTTTCTATTATATGCCTATGTTTTCTTTCCGCTAAAACATTTTGTTGCAAAGTTTTAGGGCAAGACCTTTGATGACAAATTTCATTTTGTTTTAAATCATTAGACATATATTCTCCTTCAGAATCCGATCTTAGAATAGAGATTACTTAAGAATTGATTCTTAATTATTGCATGAAATTCTTTAAAGAAAGAGAACACATCATATTTATGATTTAAGAAATAAATCCACGTGTATCTAGTGAAATTATCAACAAAAATCACATAATATGAGAAGCCACCTTTTGATATGATAGGTGAGGGACCCCATACATCCGAATAGACTAATTCAAAAGGTCGTGTAGACACAAAATTTCTTTGAGGAAATGGATTCACTTTCATTTTTTCAAAAATACAATCTTTACAAGCTGTGTTTTTCGTTACATGAATTTTCCAAAAATGAAAAAAATGACATCTTTGAAAAACTAAGGTGGCCAAGTCTCTTATGCCAAACATCAATGCTTTTGTCATTCACAAAATTACAAAATGACTTTGGTGGAAGAGTAAAAAAATCTATAAAATAAAGCTCGCCTCTCCTATGGCTTTGCCCAATCAGCTTCCATGACTGGAGATCTTGCACAGTGCAGTCTTTAGGTGCGAAAGAAATTTTTCAACCATGATCGAAAATTTAAGGGATGAAAAATAAATTTAAATTTATTTTTGGAACCATTATTATTTTTGGAACAAGAAAAATTTGAGAATATTTTAAATCAAGTGTTCTAATACTTTTAATTTTAAAGGAGTCCCATCGGCCGTTGAAACATAAGATGAGGAAGGGTTGGAGTAGACTTTAGAAAGAATATTTTTATGTGGTATTATATGAAAAGAAGCACCAGAATAAAGAATCCACATACCTGGAGGAGATGATGACGATGCGATGGCGGCACCCGAAGTTGAAGATGTTGAAGTGCCTCCGAAATTTGATTAAGAGTATCTTTAATATCTCCTCTATTTATGTTTGTATCTTCTTTCTTCAGTATAACTTCACCAACGAAAGCCACTTTACCCTTAAGCTTAGGGCATACCGATCTAATATGTCCCGGTTCATTACAATGATGACAAGTAACACCCTTCCTATAACCATTATTATAGTTGGATCCATTTTCATAGTTATTAGTTTTTGCAAAGTGAGGAGGTTTATAGGTTTTTACATTTGATCCCGACCTAGTAACAACCAAAATATCATTCTTATAGGTCATGCCAAGACGAGTTTCTTCTTGGCATACTTCGACAAGAGCATCTTCGATGAGTACAACCTTGCTCTTATGAAGAAGAGATGCTCTTACTTGTTCAAATTCCGGTCTTAGACTATGAAGAAATTGAAAAAAGTGTTCTTTTTCAACTTGCTCTCTTCTCGTTTCAATGTCTTCGGGGGCCACCCATTTAGGCTCAAGAAAGCTAATTCGTCCCAAAGAGGGGACAAAACACTAAAATAATCACAAACACTCATGTTTCCTTGTTTAGTGGATCTAATTTTATCTTGACAAAAATATTGTCTAGCTGAATCTTTTTTGGTATACATACCCTTAAGGAAGAACCAAGCTTCATTGACTTTTCTAAACTTAGCAATGTCAACATTGTTTATAAACCATGCCAAAATCTTAGCGTGGTTACTTTCCCAATCTTCTACTTTTGCTTGATAATCATGAATGCTTTTAATGCGGCCTTTCCCATCAAGAGCTTTTTCAACACCTTTTTCGATTTTGGCGAGCTTCAACCATGATTTAAGAGAGGTCCCCATCACGAAGCCCCAAAGTTTCTTCCCTCTAAGATGGTTTTCCATATCCGACGCCCACATCAAATAATTTGAATCATTGCGCTTGAAGGAGAGCTTCACCCTTGATTTGTGCTCTATGTTGAAGAAGAAAATAGAGATGGAGAAAGAGAAAGTATCTTGGTCATTATCTTTTAAGTGGCATAAAAGAAACCTTCCAAGATAAAAAAAACCCAAATGACTTTGATACCATGTAATGAAATAAGCTAAAATACAAATAATAAGTGAAAAACACTTGTAAGTCCAACAATGGACAAGAACTAAGAAGAGTACACGAGGACTTTAAGTGCAAACGCATAAACCCACAAAGGGGTCATGCCAAAAGGCAAAAAGAGAGACATATTATTGAGAAAGAGGGAAAGAACATATTACAAATGAGGTGGGGGGGTGGACAACCCTTTATATACACAAACTAGGAGAGAGAGGGAGACCTTGGGGGCTCCCACACATGTAGTCGTTGGGGGAGCCCCAATGATCATATTTATGACTACTGGGGACCCCAACGACTCTATATGTGGGGTCCCCAAGGATTCCACAAAGTAAAAATAAAAAAGAAAAATGCAACAAAAATATAAGTTGTTTTAATAAACAACTTATATTACATGTGAAAAGACTAAAATACCCCTATCGGGTATTTTGGATATATATATATAAACAGATTATACCTCTATTCTAGCTATTCTTATTTCTATTCCAGTGCCATGATTACCGCAAACACACATTGGTGGTTCCATTTGGTAATAATATTAGCCATACACCATTTTTTAGCTTTGTTGGTACCAAGATAGTGCTGGAAATTGTGAAAAAGTCACCTCAAGATTCGTGCCCTGCATTCCACATGTGAGGTTAGAAGGAAAATAGAAGCAAGAGAGATAGAGAGGATGGGAAACAATGGGTCGTGTGTCTCTTAGGTCACGCTCCATCACACACACACACACACACACACACACACATATATATATAAGCAGTGGGAAGCTACCCGACTGCTGGTACCAGATTGCTTGGGACCGTGAATTTTAAGTGTTTTTTCCAAATTCTGACGTTACAGATTTGTTCAACTTGATTGACTTACTAGAAATTGACACTTGGATCATTTTATTTTGATGCAGGGATAGGTTTTTATAAGGTTAAAAAATTAACAGTCTACAATTTTTACAAATTTTTGAGGCTTCAAATACCATTTTTTTCATCCAAAATGCATGATCCAAGTGTCAATTTCTAGTAAATCAATCACACTGAACACATCTGCAAGGTCAGAATTTTGAAAAAACACCGAAAAAAATCTTAGTGGGTAGGGTTGGTACCTTTTTTTTTCTCTCTCTCTCTCTCTCTCTCTCTCTCTATATATATATATATATATATATATATATATATATATATATATATATATATATATAGAGAGAGAGAGAGAGAGAGAGAGAGAGAGATGGTCCACCCCTTGTCCTCTCCTTCAAAATTTGTATGTTAGATATGATCCTTGGCAAATCTGACCATATGGATGTGATCTCTATGGCTGAAAACATCTCAATAGACTCTTGGATCAAACTTTTTTGATGTGTAGATAGGATGTTAGAAGGATTAAAAAATCAACGATTCTGAAATCTCTGAAATTTCTATGTTAACAAATCTTACCAACACATCAAGAAACTTTGATCCATGAGTATGATCATATGTTTCTAACCATGGAAATTACGTCTATATGGTCAGAGTTGTGAAAAAAACGTATCTAAGATACGAATTTGGATGGGGAGGACAAGGGGCGGACAATCCCCCTTTTCTCTCTCTCTCTCACACACACATATGTATATATATATGTAGAATATTTTTTGTGGTACAAAAATGCCCCTTACACAATATAGTAATACAACATAAACCTAAAGACATGTTGGAAATTGTTAGAAATCATGGGTTCTCTTATTCAATCACAAGAACAAATAAAGAATAGAGAGGGAGAACATGGTGGTTGCATAAAACCTCAATTAGGGTCTGCGGTATATGGCTTATCATTAAGTATAGGTTGGTATAAATATTAGGGTACGAAAATACCCATTACACAACAAGCTAAATTACAATGGACCATTAATAAACATGTGACTAAATAAACTCGAGTTGGGTCTGGATCTGAGATCCAAACCTAATCGTGAATAACGACTTCTTTTCATCCTCCCTCAAGTTGTACATGGTTTTGAACCATGAACAACTTGCCTTTTAACATCCAAAATCTGTCCTTGATAAGCCCTATTGTAAACAAGTCAGCAACTTGATCAGCAGTCCGGACGAATTCGGGTTCAATTTCCTTCTCTTCGACCTTCTGTCTTACAAACAACAACAACAACAACAACAACAACTACGCCTTCATCCCAAAACAATTGGGGTCGGCGATATGAACCAACAAAGAAAATCATTATGGGTCTTCCACATGAATCCTTTTCCTCCATTCATTTCTATCCAATGCCATGTCCTCGGTGAGGTTCAAAGCATTCATATCCTTTCTTATCACCTCCATCCATGTCTTCCTAGGCCTACCCCGACCTCTTTTAACTAATATATTTTCCCATTTCTCCATCCTTCTAACTGGAGCATCATTAGGCCTTCGTCGAATATGTCCAAACCACCGTAAACGATTCTCTCTTATCTTATTTTCAATGGGTGCAACGCCTACCTTCTTACGTATCTCCTCGTTCCGAATCTTATCTTTTATTGTATTTCCACACATCCATCTCAGCATACGCATCTCAGCTACACTCATTTTTTGAATATGATGTCTCTTGGCAGCCCAACATTCCGTACTATATAGTAAAGCGGGCCTAATAGTCGTCCTATAAAACTTTCCCTTCAACCGCAATGGCATTCTACGATCGCACAACACTCCAGTTGAACTCTTCCATTTCATCCACCCAACCTTTATCCTATGATTTACATCTCCATCAATTTCTCCATACTTTTGAATGATAGTTCCCAAATATTTGAAAGAATCATCTACCGGTATTTCGTGCTCACCAAGCTTCACTACACTCCCATCACTACTTCGTTGCTTACTAAATCGACATTCCATGTATTCTGTCTTACTCTTACTCAACTTAAAACCTCTTGCTTCCAATGTCTGTCTCCATAATTCTAACTTAGCATTAACCCCAGCTTGCCTTTCAAAAACAAAACAAAAAAAATATTTCTCCCCTGCACAAGCTGACACCCAACATAGGCCTATGATCCTATCCTCGAAGGTTAATGTCGTCTGCACGAGGTATGAAAGGTAGAGCCAGCTTGACCAAGTCTTCTTGCTGGAAGAGGTTTCTTCATGTTATAAATGGAAAAGAGAGAGAGAGAGAGAGAGAGAGAGAGAGAGAGAGAGAGAGAGAGAGAGAGAGAGAGAATTTAGTAATATTTGATAACCAACAATAATATTTTTTTTCTTAAAAAATATCTTAAAACATGCCTAAAATTTTGGCAATAATCAAAATACACCCAACTTTTTCTAATTACAATAGGCATTTCACTGCAAGTTTTGGTACTAATATGTTACACATTTGGCTTACCACCATCCAAAAGTGCATGAAGATTTAGGCCAACAAACGCTCTAGTTCTGCCCCATTTGTGTATAGCTTTTTGTTCTACTTAATTTGTGTTTTTGTTTGAAGTGATCATTTAATATGTCAGAGTTTCAACCCATATTATATTGGAATCAATCTGCATAGGATATGTCTAAATCTGAGTCAGATATGAAATTATTATGATCATCGTTCTCTTCATATCCAATTCAAAATCAGAAAAATAATTGTAAAACCCATAAATTTTTTATACTTTATAGGAAATAACTGTAAACCGAGGCTAAAATATTATTAAAAATTAAGCTATAAATTTATTTGAAATTCAAGTATTAATTAGGATTCAAAATAAATTCCACGTTGAGAATTTATTCTAAATCAGGGTTTTATTTTTAATCATATTTATTCTCTATTTAAGTTGAACTTAAATAAAAACTTAATTTGAGTTTTAATATTAGTCAGGATTCAAACAAAGTGCATATTTTAATTTGAAGTCTTATTAAATTTTGATTTCAATTTATGTAGTTTTATCAATTCAAATTTTGATTAAAAAATTCAAATTTGGATCAAATTTGGATTTGAATTTGAATTCAGATTGAATAAATATGGCTCGAACATTATAACTAGATGTGAGTTTGATTCAAATCTAAATTAAGACTTAATCGAATATTACTTTAAGTTTGAAACCTGATGTACAAAATCAAATAGTCAATACGACCACAGGTCCTACCGACTCGAGTAGGAATCATTTTCGAACTGCATTATTGAGAAAATGATATTTTTAGAAAAGAAATTTCATAATAATAATTTAGTTAGACACTGTGTTATAGGGTTTATAGGATTTAACAAAATTTTCAATATGAGAAAGTAACCCCTACACGCCCTAGGTCTCACTGACCCTATAAAGCTCAAATTTTTCAGAAATAAATTCTGAGAAATTTGAATTAAACCTTAAAAGAATAATTGGAATAAGTAATTTAATTATGTGGAGAATTCAAAATTTAATAGTAGAATTTAATTAGGTATTGATTTAACTAAATTTCATTTAGTAGCATTTCATGGGAATTTACAAGTTCATGAAATATTGCAATTGAATTTAAAGTGAATTTAATTTGAATTTCATAGAATGGATTTCAAAAATTAACTAAAACTTATAAAATAGTAGGAGTCCAAAGGTGGGCCATCCCATCTTATGTGACATCCAAGTTTAAAGTTTAAAATGATAAAAACAAAAACAAACTTTAAAATAAGGTTAAAATAAAACTTACCAAAAAAATAAAAACAAGAGAAAAAAGTCAAAAGTTACCTTACTTGAAAATCAAACACCAAAAGGACTAAGACCCTATGACACATAGTTCACCATAAATATCAAGCAATAGTAGCAAGGGTATGTGTATGAACACCGAAGCAAACTTGCAGTTCCCTAAAGGGCATAAACCAAGGACTAGGACCAGATATTATTTTTTAAAGTTGTATGCGAAGAAAAATCCTACCTCACACGATAATTAGTTCAATAAATAACTTGAAAGAGAGAAAATGACGTGCAAACCTACAAAAATTTGGCAGAGGTGGCTCAACGCAACATTTGTCACCCTCATAGGTTGTGGCCAACACTTCCTTACGTTCTGTATAGTCACAACCAAGAACATCTCTTGCAGAACTTGTCACTGTGAAACAATCAGGTTTAGGTCAAAAACGGATTGGACCTAGTTTAGGTTCGACTCGGATCGAACTGACCTTAAGTGGTCTAGGCTAGATGAGATGTGTTATACCTAGTCAAGGAAAAGGTAGAGGAGGTCAAGCAATCAGGGTCAAGGGGTCTTAACCCAACTAGGTTTATTGTATGTCAAGTCAGTCCAAGCTCACCTCAGCTCAGTCTAGGTCTAGTGGGCTTAACCTAGGCTAAGACCAAAACAAATAAAGAGAAAGAAAGACTAACCTAGTAGGTCAAGTGGACTTGACCCAGGTGGGCTCAAGTTAAGCTAGGCAAGTCCAAACTCACTTCAAGTGGGCTTGGTCTAAGCTGGAACCAAGAGGAAAGATAAGCCAGAGAAAAAATAGAGAGAGAGAGAGGATCTGATCCATGGATCTCCTTGGGGGTTCTCTAAGGGGGTTCTCCTCTTGTTTATAAGAAATTAAATGGATCTTGGATTTATGTGTAGACTGGGTTTGATCTAGTTAGTTGATCTGATCCAAGATCCAAACTTAAGACCAAAGCATAGTGACAAATATCGCGAGTTTAATATTGTTTTTCATTTGACATCGATTGTCACTTTGTTTGTGAGAATGTGACTCAACAACAACTAGTTACATGGTTCATCCCCTTACAATTACAAGTAGCAGATGTGTTTACCAAATCAGTAACTAAATCCTTTTCACTCTTCCCAAAAAGCATTTTAAACTCTTAAAAAAATAAATAAATTCATGCTTCAGAATTCAAGGCCCAAACTTGGATTATGGGAAAGAACTAGTGAGACTTGTAATCTTTCGTACCTGCCTTGTTGAGAACATCAATCGTATACTTATGTTGGGTAAGTGTCATGCCTTCAGTAGTCCTGTCAACTTCTACTCCAAGAAAATATCGTAGTTTACCAAGATCCTTCATCTTGAACCTCTGGTTTAGGAGTTCTTTGACCTGCTCAATATGTTGATTAGAGTTACCTGTAATGATAATGTCATCTACATATATCAATAACAAGGTAACTGTATCTTTGCATTTGAATTTGAAAAGAGAATGATCAAGAAGAGACCGACTAAAGCCATATTTCTCTACTTCAAGAGAAAAACTGTCAAACCAAGATCAAGATGTCTGCTTCAAACCATATATAGCTCTCTTTAGCCTGCACACATATTCTTTGGAGTTCCTTTTTGCGTATCCAGTGGGCTGCTCCATGTACACTTCCTCCTTCAGAGTTTCATGTAAAAATGCATTTTTCACATCCAGTTGATTGATAGTCCACTGATGTTCAATAGCCAATGATAGTATGATTCAGATAATGCCCATTTTCACAATCGGACTGAAGGTCTCATTCATAGTCTTGTCCTTGCTTCTGTGTGAAGCCCTTGGCAACCAGTCTACCTTTATATCGCTTAATAGTACCATCCGACTTATACTTTATTTTATACACCTACTTTGACCCAACTACATTCCGATCGTGTGGTCTAGGAACAATATTCCAAGTGCCACATTCATGAAGAGCTTCCATTTCTTCATTTATAGCTTCAATTCATCTCTTAGAATTTGCTGCTTGATAAAATGTTGTGGGTTGATCTTTCTTACCTAAAGAGGTTAAGAAGAGTTGGAAATCCATTGTGAAATTCTCATAACTAACCCACCTATCAATAGGATGTCGAGAGCGAGTAGATCTTTTGGGGGCAGAGGATGAAACAAAAACAGAAGAAGAATTCATCTCCTGATCAGAGTTGGAGAGGGTCTCTTTCTCACGTCAAGAGTAAACAATGCCTTTATACTTTTCGGGAGCCAAGAGTGGGTCTGAAATCACACTTTCTTGAATATTTTGTGCAACATCAGACATGTTTTCCTCATCTCTTTGATTACATTCTGAATGACAAACATCATCAACACTAGAAAAGAGATTAGAGTTCAATTAGGGGTGATAAACTTTAATTTCAGGAGAAGTGTTAGCATTGTGGTCAAAATTTAATTCATCAAATACAACATTTTTGGATATTTTGATACGCTTACTCATGGGATCATAGCATCTGTACCCTTTATAATCATCGGCATACCCCACAAATCTACACTTCAAGGCCTTATCCTGAAAATTGTGCCACATTGAACTGTCACCATGAACATAACATACACACCCGAATACACACAAATCATGATAATTTGGATGAACACCATGCAAAAAAAAAATAGGGTGATTTGTTTTCCAAGATATTCATGGGCAATCGGTTTATGAAATGAACCGCTGAATGAAAAGCCTTTACCCAGAAGGTAACTAGAGGGTTACTATCATGCATCATGCTCATTGCACTCTCGACAATATGACGATGCTTCCGTTCAACAATCTCATTCTGTTGAGGTGTATGAGGGCAAGACACCCGCCTACTTATTTCATTTGTCTGGAGAAAATTAATAAAGTCATTTGAACATAATTCACCCCCTCCGTCACATTGAAAACAAATGTTATCAGAGAATTGATTTTGAACAAAAGAATGAAAATTCTGAAATAACTTGAAGGTTTCAGATTTACATTTCATAAAGAAGATCCATGTATACCGAGAGTAGCTATCAACAAAAATGAGATAATATCTGATTCCAGACATGGAAGGAACTGGAGTCGGACCCAAAACATTAGAAGAGATAATTTCAAAAGGTCTTGAAGCTCATTTATTAATAGAATTAAAAGGAAGAACATGACTCTTACACTGAAGACAACTATAACATTTTTTATCATTGACACTTAAACTTAGACTTAATTTGGGAATAAGACTGCATGAAACAAGCTTTTCAATAAAACGACTACTACAATGACCCCGACGACCATGCCAAAGATTCGGCTCAATACATTCAGAAAGACTAAAAACACTCTCGGGAGGAACGAAAAAAGATGATGTGAGCTTCAAGGTAGAATCAACAGGCGGAACACGAGTGAAAGGATTATCTTGGAACACGTACATATTCCCTTGTCGTTTCTCTTTAGCGAACGTTTTCCTAAGTCCTTGAGACGAATAGAAAAGGAGTAAACTCAACTGAAGCATTAATGTCATCTACAAGCTTAGGAACAAAAACAATATTTTTCTTGATATTAGGAGCATGAATGACATTTGAGAGAGGGAGTTGGACATATGGATGACAAAGTTTCCAATGTGAGAAATATGACAATGAGAAAAGAAGAACAAAAAAGCAGAGAGAAGAAAATAGATGAAAAGAAAAGTCGACGTGAACAAATCCAAAACTCGGATTTTAGAAGAAAGGAAACACGTTAACTTGAATAGATTCAAGATTGGGTTTAAGAACAAGGGAATAAAATGGAGAATAGATGAGATCCGATAGAGAGATACCTTACAAAGAGACAAAAACTTGGCTTGAGGCTCATAAGAAGGGCACGATCTTCAAGATTGGATCTTTTGCTCTGATACCATGTTAGAAATCATGGGTTCTGCCATTCAATCACAAGAACAAATAAAAAATAGAGAGAGAGAGAACGTGGTGGCTGCAGAAAACCTCAATTAGGGTCTGCGGTATATGGCTTATCATTAAGTATAGGCTGGTACAAATATTAGGGTGCAAAAATATCCATTACACAACAAGCTAAATTACAATGGACCATTAATGAACATGTGACTAAATAAACTCGAGTTGGGTCTGGATCTGAGATCCAAACCCAGTAGGGAATGACTACTTCTTTTTAGAAATAACCAAATCCCTCTTGTACTTGGACACACGGCAGCTTTTGATGCGAAGGTAGTAATCAGCAAGAGGGGATAACAACCTTATCAATTGGAGAGACTGTCTTTACCTGTTAGCAACTAATAACAATTTGTCTTCAGAAAATAACTAGATGAAATGTGTTAACTTTGGGTTTTTTTAATTGCTAGTAATATTTAGTAAAGGGCTTCATTCTAGATTTAGAAAGAGTATGCTTCCATGACATGGGACTGAATTTTAGCTCCTACTTCTCTATGTCCAATTAATGAGGCAGTTTTCCATTTAGACCTAAAGCTAATATGCTTCTCTCTCTCTCATACACACACACGTGAGTACAAACTCTTGTGAATGTATATATATCACACACGGGGGTATGTGTACATACACATGCACAAGTGCATACAGCACGAGCAATTGCATGTCCTTTAAGGTGCTCATGGGCTCTTTTTTTTGGGATATTTTACCCACTATTCTTGGCAACAACTATGTGCTAACAAAATTTTGTTAGTTTGCCAAGTTATGCTTATAAATAGGTCACATGGGAAGCGAGTACAGTTAATGGTGTCTGATGTATCTAATAAGCATTTATTCTCATCATAACAAACAATCTCAAGTTTCTCCACAAACTAGTAAATGTATGAGCATCTATGTCACATGGGTGCGGGTGCGACACGGGTGCGGCGCAATTTCAAAAATTTTGGACACGGGGACTCGGCTATATATATATTAAAAATATATATATATATAAGACTCGGTCAAAGTTGTGCCCATTAGGGGACAGGTGATGAGTTGTGAAGGCATTCTGTACACTTTCTTCATACAGGAATAATTCACTTTTGGGCACTTTCTTCATACACTGTAATAATTCACTTTCTTCATACAGGAAAAAACCACAAAAACTTGAGTTGTGCCCATTCTGTACTTAAAACTTGAAAGTGTACAGGTTTTTTAGTTGTGATGGGTTTTTTTCCTTACAGCTGTAGCCCAGAAAATTTAAAAAAAAAATTTCAAAATTTTTTTTTTCCAAAAAATGGACCAAAATGACCCTGGGTGCGTTGACCGCACCCAGGGTCGGGTTGACCGAGTCCGAGCCGCACCCATGTCGGTGCGTGTCGACGCGGGTGCGGCGACCTTGGAGCCGAGTCCGTGTGACATAGATGAGCATAAATATTTGATATAGAGCATTTGAATTTCATTTGAAAATGCACGTGTTCACACATGCACATACACCAAGAAAAAAAAGCTCTATTCTAACCGTTTCTATTTTAGTGCCATAATTACTAGGGACATGCATTGATGGATCTATTTTGTAACAGTATTAGCGATATGCTGATTTCCAGCTGCACTGGTGCTGGAAATGTTAGAAGCGTTGGAAATAACCAAACCTAACCCAAGCAACTCCCTCTTGTTCTTGGAGGCATAGTGGGTTTTGGTAATTGGAAGTTAAAAAACAAGAGGGAATGATGACCTAATTAACTAGAGATTCTCTGTACTTTTTAAACACTGTACGAGACTGTCTTTAGAGAACAACTGGGAACAATATGTTAACCTCTTACTTTTTGCTATTTGGTAACAAGATCTACTCATCTAGCATTGATTATCTTTGTATAAGAGAGGGCCTTAAATATATATTTTCCATTTCAAACATGTTTTTTTTCATAATTCTTGTCAGCGATTATGTTTTTCCTTCAAAACTTTTTCCATCATCCTCTTGTAAGAACAAGCTGAATCATTCTTGCCAAGTTATTTGAAAATTGAAATAGCAAAACAAAAACTGCTTATTATGATTTTTACCCATTGCTTTCACCTGACTTCTATGTTACATGGATAACATGTAACACCCCAAATTTTTTAACCTTAATTATAGTTTAAATATTGAAATTTCGAGACCAATTTTTTTTTGATAAGTATAAGTAAATCTGATCTTATAATGCGGAAACGATTTTTAAAAACGATTTTTAAAGATAACAATCAAATTAAAATGTACGGGATATACACATTTCTTTCACCTGCTTATTATGATTTTTACCCATTGCTTTCACCTGACTTCTATGTTACATGGATAACATGTATCGCCCTAAAATTTTTAACCTTAATTATAGTTTAAATATTTAAATTTCGAGACCAATTTTTTTTTGATAAGTATAAGTAAATCTGATCTTATAATGCGGAAACGATTTTTAAAAACGGTTAAGACTTTGGGCGCGGTTACACTAAAGATAACAATCAAATTAAAATGTACGGGATATACACATTTCAAACCACGTACAATATAAGACTGAAATATGAAGAGGTTTAATTTCATTTCAAATCAGAGTATGAAAAAATACTTCAGTCTCTACATGATCAAGTACTTAAAACGAAAAGATCATGAATACCAAGATCGCAAGGTAAGAGTGGACCCTCGAGGATGCACCTCGACCAGCCCTTCGCTCCAACTATTCATCATACTTTACCTGCATTACCTGTTCCCCATAAAACGGGGTCAGACTCACTAAAGTTTGGTAAAGCAACCCAAACTCAAACTTAAAGAAAACATATCAAACATTTAAAGGTAAAGATATATTATTCATCCATCGCAAGTGATAGACAAGGGAACAACGTCCTATGAGTCATTCATTTCAAGCATTCGAACATAAAACATTTAAAAATATTTCATCACTTAATATTCTATTCAACCTTAACTCACGTAATAAAGCATAATCTATATGCATTTAAGTCATAAAAGTCATCGCATAAATAAATAATATATATATATATATATATTTATTTATTTATATATATATATATAAGACATTCAGATCATTGCATTATTTTCATATGCATTCATAATTCTTATAAACAATAAGTCAAATCACATTTGACCATTCCAACGTGAAACACACGCACATACCTTATAAGTAATTTAGTTAGATATTCATGATACACATTAATCATGATAAATAGGTGTGATATTTACTCAGACAATCGTAATGCAATAATTTGCAACGAAACTATGTAGGCGTGATATATCATTCACCTAATAAGTCAAAACTAGTCATTTGTAGGCGTGATGTGTCATTCACCTATACGCTAACATAAGCATCACAATTATAACCTCATATCAAGATATAAAATCAATAAGGATCTGATTATCATATCTGAGTTCAATATATAATCATGTTATAATAGAAAAGCCAAATATATAGATTCATAACTGGCTATCTCAATCAACTCAGATATCATCACAATTCATCATAACATTTCATTTATTCATAATAAAGATTTACAAAATCCACGCCGGATCACCTGGTCTGGGAAATGTACAACCTCACAAGGAGTTACAGCCCTAGACGGATGGTCTGCTTGGTCTTGGACAATGCACTTTCTCATAGGAATATACCGTCTTCGCGGGCTACCCGCTCTTGGACAATGTACTTCCTCACAGAGACTTACCGCTCTAGCCGGATTACCTGATTTGGTCATGCACACCCTCACAGAGGATCCTTTGGGAACAGTTCCTCAACGGGTACCATATCCAGTGAAAACTATTGTGATACATGCATCAATACAATTGACCACTCTCAGGGTCGATAGCCATCAACACGGGCATAAGCATGTATACAATCAAAGCATCACATCATACATTACTTCATATGACATTAAAATTATAAAATCACACATTTAACCAATAAGGTTTCATGAACCAAAGTTCACTATTGAACTTAAACATTTATCGCATACATTCATCATTACATTTCACGTGGCATTTAAATCATATCATACAAAAGCATATTATCCTACGCATCATATCATCGCCACAAAGAACATTGCACTTCGTAAATTGAACCTCGAAGCATGCATAAACAAAACATGAGTTCTATGCATGAATACGTGAACATGCATATTTCATAATACGAAGCAACTAAACCTCAACATATATAACTCCTATGTAGTTCAAGATTTGCACACACGATAAAAGTCATATGCATTTTTCACCACATGAATCAATATATTACCTTAGATATAATTGTGTAAGGGTTGGTCAAAATCTCATTGACCATCCTACCGTACATCATATGTATATATTTTTCAAGCAAACAAGATATAGAAGTTCAAAACAATTTATAACATTCGCATGCATTCTTCCATACAAGAATAAATGAGTTCATCATGTGACAAGACAATATATATAACATTCACATTATGCATTGAACACGACTTATACATATCCATAGTAGTTATATGTGCACCATGAATCAAATTCATACAAACATGCAAAGCAATATAGTATGCGCAAATCAAAGTATGATGACATACATTGCGTATATATTATACATTCATAAGTGCACGGGCATTCAAACCCACACACAGGTTCCGCTAACTACAATCATGACAAGCATGATCTCCGAATTACAATAACAAGAGTCCTAGATATCCATAACTAAGTGAAGTGTGTGAGCATAACTTATATTTGCAATTCATTTAAATATTTAGTGTAACGACATCATGCGTACACAATTAGTGCCTAAACATGCTCTCTACAAGTTCAATTAAGGTATCTTACCTTAATAATGTGAAGAACAATGAATCAAAACTCAAAAGACCGAGGAGTTTCGAAGTCTGCAAAGACCGCTACCCAAGCAATACAACAAACCCTTCGTGTGTGATCGAAATGCCAAAAACTCAAAAATATCAATTATAACAAGATTAGCCAAAAATAGCAAATTACCCTATAAATCATTAACAAGAGCCAAATAACACACAAATACACTCCAATAATTTACAAACTCTATAAAAAATATATTTAAATATAATATATATATATATATAAATAGTGATTTATAGCCCAAAATAGTTCTATAAATGCAAATTATACCCTGATTGGCTTGAATGAACAAATGAATATGTAATAAATAAATAAATAAAATTCAAAAGCTAGAAACACATTTCTAATTTGGAGATAAAAAAATGAGTTTATTTATTAATAATCCTTAAAAATTACGGGTTTTACATAACATGATGTCAGACACCATGACACTTCATGAAAACTTGTGTGGGACATGGACAATACCATGACTTGATTTTCTTTCTAATGATCTTGATCCTTAATTTTTGGTACTTGTTCTAAAAGTTTTCATTGATTACATTTCAATTTTTTAGCATTTAATGCTTGTCAATTAGAGTGGCTTATAGTTACTATCCAGGAATTTGCAGATATTCAACCTGTTGTGTGTGTGGAGGGGCTGGGGTTACAATGATACACGATTGTCCTAAAGTTACAAAGTTTGTGTCATATCAAGCATTTCTCCATCATGTCATGTTCCTGCATCTGTCTATGTGACATAGATTGCATCATGACTGTATTAAATCAATTTTGGCTTTGTTACTAAATTTTCAATCAGATCTTTTGAGACTTGAATGATAACTGATTTGGTCTACTGAAGATTGTCCCTTTGGCAAAAGTTTCTAACAGATAGAATCGTTCCACTGAAGCGACAAGAAAAGAAGGCCAAAATTTATCAACTTAATGAGTGCCAAGGCCTAGCTGCTTGGCATGTATAAAATAGAAAGCAATGGTTCTTATGTACTTATATCATTAAATTTGCATTGCTTGTCTATGTCAGTTTTGATTGGTTGGAGCTAGTTGTTCATAACCCAATATGTTTCTGAATAGACTTGTGACCTCGGAATCATGTTCAAATTGTTTCATCTAGAGTTGAGCAAAATTTTGGTGATTCATGCATAGCCAAATAAATTTTCTCTTTCGGGACTTTCTTTTCATGATTATATGTAGATTGGGATGGCTGTAAAGCTGGGATTTATCACTATAACTAATACCAGCACTTATTTGTGATAAATAAGTGAACGTTCATTCTCCTGGACCTTTTTTCCTTAATTCATCCATTATTCGATTTTGACATAATTCTTTTCCTCTTGAATGTTAAGGATAATACTATTGCAATGACATCTCTTATTTGTTTATTTAAAAAAATATTATTTGATTGCTTTTTGATGAATCTACACTCTCCGTTGGCTGGTGTAAGTTTTTCCTTACCTTGAAGTTCTTTCACCATATTTGGTGGAGTCTCAATGTGAATTTCCTCTTTAGGTACATGGCCCAGGAGCTGATATAGATACACTATGTGTTGGCCCAAGACATGCTACACGAGAAGTAAGAGCAATTTGCCTGCAATATTGTTGCCTGTAATGTATTCATGGGTGTTAGAGATTTATTGGTTGAACTACAATGGTTTCATGAATTTCTTCTAGGAGGACTTCTTCGTGGAGCTTCACACTATGCTGGCAGAAATGCCAGAGGTGACTGAGCTTCACCCTGTACCTGATGCTCATGTTCCTGTAATGAAGTTCAAATTTAATGGGGTCTCTATTGATCTTCTTTATGCTAAGCTTTCTCTTTGGGTCATTCCCGAGGTAATTTCTTGTCTTTCGGTGCATTTATTTTACATTAGTTTGATGTGGATGGTATGAAAAAAATATTTTATCAGTACTTTATGATTTTTCTCAATATATTTTGGCTTATTCAGAATTT
Source organism: Nuphar pumila (assembly GCF_984573655.1). NCBI lineage: Eukaryota > Viridiplantae > Streptophyta > Magnoliopsida > Nymphaeales > Nymphaeaceae > Nuphar > Nuphar pumila. The sequence goes on along the minus strand of NC_143263.1, from coordinate 80,586,723 downwards.
TCTTATCAGATTATGGTAATTAGCTTAGTCAAAAAAAAAATTGCATGTCTCTGATAAAGTGCCATAACTTCACAATGTTGTTTAAGTAATTTGCTACATGCTACAGTTCCTTTCTTTTGGGACATTTATGTATGCAGTCTAGAAGTGCTGCTCGGTGACTGGGTTGCTGTAACTGTTCTACTCTGAACGACCTATATGTGTGACTGGTATTATGAATGGACTTGTATACTTTCTGTGGGTTATGATTGAATATTATTTTCAGTATTTTCGGTGATGCAGTACAACTTTGTCTCATTTTATCACTAGTATGTGAATATCTTCACATGATATTTGAATTTGCCCTCAAGGACAGGTCCGTTTTTTTCTTTGTTTTTTTGAGTGGAGGATAGGCTAGTAATATATTGTACTAACATGAAGAAAAAGGTATTATGGTGTCAAATGATTATGTCATCGGTTCTTTGACCATGTCAATTAACTTTGATGAAGATATTCAGAAGGCTTAATACTCCTTGACCGAGAAATTGTGAAGGCTTTGGCAGTTGAAAAAGGATGATTGATAGGTTCAGTGTGACAAAAGTTAGGCAACCTTTTGCCAGCGCGCACACACACACACAGATGCATATCTAACAAAAACTTATGATCATCATGATCATTGGCTTTTTTTCATTACTACCATCTTAACCTTTATGGATCTACATCTTGAATGTATTCAAGCCGATTTTTTTTTCATTAGTACCATGATATTTCAAAATAAGTGATTGAAATTTGTGATTTATTTGGGATTCTATCAGATTTGAAAATATCATAATAAAATTACTGTATTTTCAAAATAGTGCAAATATTTGACTATGGTTCTAGCGGAGCTTTACTGAATCATGTCCAGTGTCTCCAAATAAAATGTCTAGAACTTTTCTCTATAAGGGTGGTTCTTATCCTTGTAGGACTCGTTATCCATTGGCACCATCATGATGCTTATGCATTCTTTTGGTGATATTTGTCAGATGAAACTTCTGACAGTCTGTTGATGGACAAGTTTCAGAACTTTCCTATATATGCAAATACTGGCAGAGAAAAAATGTGTGTACCTTTTAGCTTGTTGGAGAACAATATTTTTGTTGGCTGTAGGTCAGAAACAATGGTGGTTTATGTAGCAATATCACAATTATTACCATGTTCTTTTCCACAGGTCATAGTGATGAGATTGTTATAATATTCGTTATTAGCTCGCTTGCAAGAATTTCTACTTTGAACATCTTCCCGCCATTTGATGCAGGATTTGGATATTTCCCAAGATTCAACATTACAGAATGCTGATGAACAGACTGTTCGGAGTCTCAATGGGTGTAGGGTTACTGATCAGATTCTGCGATTGGTTCCCAATATTCAGGTTCATTTTTTGTTCTCTTTCCCTTCACATGGCTATATTTGCATTTTTTTTTCTGGGGGAGGGGGGGTGGAGGACATGCCAGAAGTCATCTATGTGCTCGCCCCTCTATCATATGCATTGTTTCAACTTCTCTTCAGATATCTTGGTGACCAGCATTTGACAATATTACATTCATGTCATATGAGACAGAACTTCCGGACGACGTTGCGGTGCATGAGGTTTTGGGCCAAACGTCGTGGTGTTTATTCTAATGTAAGGATCATTTAATATGAAAGATGGAACTTTTCTTAATCTGCTGTTGTTTGGAATTGCTAAATTGACTATTTTGACCAGGTTTCCGGCTTCCTTGGAGGTATAAACTGGGCGTTGCTTGTTGCTCGTATCTGCCAGCTGTACCCAAATGCCGTGCCAAGTATGCTGGTGTCTCGCTTTTTCCGAGTTTACACTCAATGGCGTTGGCCAAATCCAGTCATGCTGTGTGCTATTGAGGAGGGTCCTCTAGGACTTCCTGTCTGGGACCCGAGGAAAAATCCCCGAGACAGACTACATCATATGCCAATAATTACACCTGCCTATCCATGCATGAATTCTAGCTACAATGTGTCGCTAAGTACTCTGCGAGTTATGACTGAAGAGTTCCAACGAGGAAAGGAAATCTGTGAGGTGGGTTGTCGCCTCCCAATTGCTTCATGTGATGTGATGGGAAAACCACAAACATGCAAATTATGTAAACGAAGCGTAGTTTATTAATGAACAGGGGAGCTGCTGGTATTTTGTTTGTTCTCAGTTTCTAACAATACCCTTCTTTTGGATTCTAAAATTTTCACAAATGATTAGCCATAAGTTTCTCTTTGAGTTCATAGGTCTTTTGTATTAGCTGTAAAATTTCATTCATGTTATATGATCAAATTTTAGTTGTCATTTTTTTAACCACCGCATGAGATGTTAAGCTTTGTCTAGCTTCCTCATATCTTTCTTATTTTCTTTGTTTCACCTTTGATCTTCTTGGTTCTGTAATGCATGTGTGACTTTGATTTATGAATCCAATTTGACTTTTATGGTATAGACATAGTGTTTATATATCTGCAGGAAATGGAGTCTGGCAGTCAAGCAGACTGGAAGAGTCTGTGTGAGCCTTATCCCTTCTTTGAAGTGTACAAGAACTATCTTCAAATTGATGTCACAGCGGAAAATGATGATGATCTGCGCAAATGGAAAGGCTGGATTGAATCTCGGCTTCGCCAGCTTACACTGAAGGTGCTTTAGTCGACTAATCTTTTGCAGCTTGTTTACCGCTTTTCACTATACTCGCGTCACCGTTGAGCTGTTCTATGTTGGTTCAGATAGAGAGATACACATACAGTGTGCTTCAGTGTCACCCTCATCCAGGAGATTTTTCAGACAAATTAAGACCATTTCATTGCTGTTACTTCATGGGTCTGCAACGAAAGCAAGGCGTTCCTGTACAGGAAGGTGAACAGTTTGATATAAGACCAATTGTTGATGACTTCAAGCAGTCTGTGGCGATGTACACTCTATGGAAACCTGGCATGGAAATTCAAATATCTCATATTAAAAGAAGAAACATGCCACTTTTTGTCTTTCCTGGTGGTGTTAGGCCTTCTCGTCCTCCAAGAGCAGCTGGGGTGGATGGCAAGGTGAGCGGAAAGCGGAAAAGCACCAGCCCGGGTCAAACAGAGAAACTGCATGAAGCCTTGGATGGTGATGCAGGTGCTGATGTAGCTGATGCTTCAGGCAAGAGGAGAGCAACTCAAAGTGCCATTGGGACCTCTTCTAACATGCCTAGGACATCACTTGCCGCACCTAGTGACCACCAAAGTACAGAGGGGACTGAAAAGCTCAGCCCACCTGTTGGAAGCTCGTCTGAAGCAGTCACAATTGAAAATATAAGATCGATTCCAACAGATGGAGCTTCAGCAAATGGACTCCAAGCCTTCCCTGATGATCTGGAGGAATTGGAGGAATTCGGATTTGGTGTGCAGAAAACGGATGCGACACATGCACAAAGCAGCACAACTGAGCCCTTGATGCCAAAGTTGGTGGCTGAAAAGGAAATTGATAGCGGCTCGTCTTCCTGCACAACTGCTCACTACTTCCAAAGTGGTGACTTGGAAGAGCTTGAGGTTTTGTTTCCTACCCTATCCTGTGTGTGCAAAATAATTCTCATTATGATTCAAGCATCTATCTAACATGGATAAGGATGAGGGAATGGGACACTATGTGGGAACCCTTGGTACGACACGACAGTTACTGAAAAATGAGGACATGGAGGCACAACCATATGCGTGCACACACATAGAGACATACAGACATGCACAAACACACACGTGTATAATTCTTAATCAAAAGCAACAAAACATGAATATCATCTCAATCTCAAGCTCTTGAACAATAATTCTAAATCACTATAATTAAAAACAATCAAATAATAAGACTAAGTTGAAATTGAAATGTAATATAGTTGATGAGAAATTTTAAAAGAAAAAGAAAGCAAGTGAATACAAAATAATCATGAAAGGAAATAGATAAAGTTAATGGCACAATGTTGATTGTGTCCATGAAATGTCCTCGTGTGGCCGAGTATCGTGTCATCTCGTCGTAGGATACACATGCTAAGTGAAGCGTCCATATGACATAGTCAAACATGCATCCATGCATTTATTTGTCCTTGACCATCTGCTTATTCATTTGGTTTAATTTATATATAATTTAATATATAAACTAATTTGAATATGAACAAGCACAATGTGACTTTTAGTTACATTCTTGATCAAGCCTGCTGTGCCACACGGTCCGTCTTCAAACAGATTCTCTTCATACACAGCCAAACCTCAGCGCAAGGAACTGATCAGGTAGACAAATTCTTATCTTACATGAAAAATTCGGTTGAAATTTCACAATCCTCATGCTCAGGTCCTTGCTTGGAAATCTATGCAGGCTAAAGACACCTTTGTCGGCGCCAAGGTCCTCTAGCACAAACACATGAATACCGTATGCCAAAGAGCAAAACCAGTGTCATGCTCCACCTGTAAGTGTTTTACAGAGATCCCTTGGATACATATACATAATCTATCCTTGATAAGTTTATTCATAGAGATGGCATTGTGGATGTATGAGCAATACTGGGCATGTCAGGGATGTTAAGGCTCGAAAATGCTCTTTAGGGGTCCGTGGAAAATAACAACATTTTGTTTATGTGGAAACCTGTGCAATATATATTATTCTATGGAATTACCATCTCATAAGATAACCACTGTTTTGTTTTTGTTGTTTCTCCTTGTGATGCTTGTTGGAGGGCAGTGCAACTCCAACCTAAATCTTTTTGTTAGGTCTCTAATGGCCTGCTTTGTTTGTAAAGATGCTGTTCCAGTGGCAACCCTCCTTTAGTTGTCAGAAATCTATGCCTGTTTTCTTTCAAGCAAGAAGGTGATCAGCGTCTGCGATCATACCGATGGAAGTCCTTTGTGGCCTAGGGCACTCACCCAGGTTTACTGTCTAGGAAGGGGCCCCATTAAGTGTCAACCATTCGCAGGTTCCTCATCAGCGTAAAAAAAAGAAAAGAAAAAGAAGGGTTGGTTCAAGGGCTGTGGCCCAGTGAAAGCAGCCCATCCATTTGGACTAACAGGGCTGGGGCTCTACCTGCCCTTCCTTAAGGACAGGCCATGGGCTGTGCTCACTGGCATGGCTGAGGTCTGGTCTTGACACCTGGCTGCCCATCATATTATGTCATGGGCAACATGACTTGGTTTTGGCCGGGTTGTGGCTCAAAATCTGGCCCTGAATGGGCTATTGGTAACGGAGCCTGGTGCCTGGCCCTAGAATCTAGCAAATGTATATGAAAGGTTTATGTATATGATAATTTGTAAACTAGTGGAGGTCAGAGTTGCAAAATAAGATGAGCAGCTCGTGGCTTGTCTCAGTTTTGGATTGTCAAAAGCTCATGAGTATAACCAACTGGGGGCTCAGCTTGTCTGCTATGAGCAGCTAGTGCACGGCACCTTGTTGGGACGTTGCAAGTTCAAATCCCAATGGTATCATGTTGTATAACTGGTAGGGGTCTGCCTAACCCCAGCTTGCCTTGAGAAAAAAAAAAATCATAAAATAGGCTTGGTCAGCAGAGCCATGAGCTACTTATGAAGGTTTGTGAGCCGATCATAAACAAAGAGTGCTTCGCTCAGCTCATGTAGGCACGTTTCACTTGTGGTGAATATGTACAATTCTGTTGTGCTTGCTGATTCAATAAATATGCTCTCTCAAAAGGATTTGTGGTGAATATGTAGTGTACGATTTTGATACTCCATACAATGGAAAATCCACCCTTCTCTCGAGTAAGTGGACGGCTTTTCATCCACTGTTACAATGGACGAAGGAGCCCTGCTGATCGCTTGTGATCAGCGGTATCTTTTTTCGTGCAGAAGAGTGATTTAGTGCGGTCTTGACCGTCGCTAAAGACCTGGGTGAAAAACAAGCCTTTAGTGGTGGTCAAAGACCACCGTTAATTCATCTTTTTGCACGATTTCACGCAAAATCGGATGCTCCTTGAGCGTCCAACCTTTGTTTGACAAGAAGAGGGTTCAGTGATACCCCCTTTCTTATATATATATATATATATATATATATATATATATATATATATATATATATATATATATATATATATATATATATATATATATATATATATATATATATATATATATATATATATATATTTCATGCTAAAAAGAAACATGTTAAATGGGTTTTTTTGGTTTTTTGGATGTTTCTTTCAGGGTTCCTACCTAATAAATATGTTGGGCATAGTTGTTTTACTAAGAATCTACACCTGTATCATGTGTTTTTGATAAAAAAACTGATATTTAGAGCCTTGAAAATTTACAAAGATTTTGATCTGTTATTTTTAGAACCTTATAAAAACCACCAATGTGTTGGAATTTACGTTTTCAAGAGCTGATTCTTATAAAATCAAGTACGTACTGTCAGAATTTGAAAATAAAACGAAAAAAAGCATAAAAAAAATCTACTTAGCACGTTTCATTCAACACAGATGTATTACCTTATATATATATCACAAGCTAGATGTGTGTGCACAACACACACACAGGTTCAACTGCGGGCATCTGGTTGGAAGGCCCGCTAGGCCTGCGTTCGGCCAGACATGTGATACGACCCAGGCTGTAACCGGCCCGTTTTTAAATGGGTCGGCTTGGGCCGACTGGACAGACCACCAGGTTTGGTTAAAACTTAAAAAGTCAAAATTAATAAAAAAAGATCTTAAAACAATTTCTATTGCATGTGGTCATAGTTTTCCCTTTCTTTGCCGTCACAAAAATTTAAAATTAATCAAAGAAAAGTTGGACAAAACGAATTTGATAACATAAATTACGCCAACCGCATGCTCGCTTTCATTGGGGTTCACCATTTTATGTAAAATATAGAAAAACAAAAGGTCTACGACGACGGGCTAAGCTTTGCATTCGTGCATATGCAAACACTACATGATAATGACAATGGTCTCTCTCTGCAAGAAGACCGGCGGCCTGCGTTAGAGTGAAGTGGTTTTGAACAGATCAAGTATTCTGCCAAATCACTTTTAAAAAAGTGATTTGACATCCTCACCGTCCACAATAGCCATGGACGCTGAAGATGTCAAATTACTTTCTTAAAGCAATTTGGCAGTTCACCTGATCTGCTGTCGTTTTTCTCAGGTTATAAAAAAAAAACGATAACAAGGGTGACTGGTAAGCATGATATCACCCTGCAGTTGGTCTTAGCATGTGCAGGAAAAGAAAATCAAACCTTTCTAAAAAAGGCAACCAAGCTAATAATCCTCAACAGATTGAGGCCGCCACACTTTCACAGAAAAAAATCTGTTTGGAAAATCACAAACAAGTTGTGCCCCCCACCGCTCGCAAGCAAAGGTCAGAGGGTCCATGAGCAAAGAGAACGGTTTCTTTGGGACCAAGCGATCATCCGGCTATACTCGGTGGTCAGCACACGCTAATTCAAGGCTTACACAATCTCAAACGTTTCTTACAGATCAGGAGTCCCCAGCACCACCATCCCACCATTTGCTTATTTGAGAGAGAGAGAGAGAGAGAGAGAGAGAGAGCAGCTGGACTTCGTTCTTGTGCCGATGGGCTTAGGCTTGATGGTGTCCTACTATCTTTGGCTCCTTTATCGTGTTAGAAGATACCCAAAGACCACCATCATCGGCATCAACGCCATCAACAGGCAGATCTGGGTTTGAGCGATGATGGATGTAAGCTCCTCTCTCTCTCTCTCTCTCTCAGCCTCAAGTGCTCCAACCCTCACAGCTCAAAGTGACTTTCAAAAAGTCTTTAGTATCGAATATGAAGAAGCATTCCAAATAGAAGTGGCATCTTAATCCAATGATCCAGGACGGAGGGTGGTTTTTGGGTGGGCTCGCTCAGTGCGGCTCAGCTCAGCTCATTACTTTGCTGCGCCCTGGATGGTTCTTGAGCAACATTCTCTCCGTCTATTCTTATTTCATATCATAATAATAGAGAGGGCCCTTGCTTTCCTAAAAATCTGTCCTCATAAGCTTTCGTCAATGAATCAAGCTAGTTTGAGATAGATAACTATAGTCTAGATATAGAGTTGAGCTATAACCCATAGCGACGTTTGCCCCCCTGGCTCATGAAACCCATCGAAGACCCACAAATCATAGTAGTGATGGGCTCTTGTGAAGTCATTTCTTCTCGAGCTAGAGAAGTATGTATGGAGTGCGCTGAACATAAAGTGTATAAGCAGTGTTTTCTGTGCGTTGGGTTCCCCATATAGGAAAACTCGAGTGAGAATCATAGAATTGTTCTAACACAATCTATGCTTCTTTGATAGATGAGACACATAATCTGTTCCAAAATAACTTTCGTAATTGTGGTCTTTATCCAACTCAATGCGAGTTGATCAGGCCATTTCCATGAAATAAATTATGGATTTGGTCTTAATAACCCACCTCTGATATACAAAAACTTTATACAAGGAAAGAACCATCCACATATTTGATGAGGTCCTGACTATACATCTCAGACTCTATCTGAGAATACCATAACAAATAATTGTCTCTCTCCAATTTGATGAACACTAGAGAGGAAAACACATTTCATAGAATTACGGGGTTGAGACTTGGGGAAAGACAAGCTTACTAAACTTGATGCCATGTCAATCAATGATGAGAATGGCACACCATGATCACAACTTCGTAGGAGCTAGGCTTGGTTCTAATGCCATGTAAACATTCAAACCACATAACTGTGAGAAATCCCATATACACACACCACAAGAAAACTCTCTCTCTCTACTTGACAAAGAGAAGGATGAGGTGATCTTTATTTATAGAAACAAGAGAGAGGTTCCTTATGGAATTGGTCCTCTCATAAATACAATCAATTCTAAAAAGGACTATACAACTAGTGATCTTCTTGGAATCCTTATTGTGTTGGTTTCAATTATAAAGAGAAGTCTTGTTTGGCATCCCACCTGGGAGAAACATCTTTTGACCAGGGATCACCATAAGAGTCCTTTATTTACATGGATTCCTCATCTCACTGAGATTCTTTACATGGAACTTTAATGTAGTTGTTGGACCTGGATTAGCTGGACGTAGGCCAAGACCCACTACTTTAACATTAGATAATATCAGAGGTTATTTTCATAAAGCCAAAAGCATAGCTCATCAGCTTGAAATGACAGAGAAACTTGTTTTAAATGAGGACATTCATATGCATATCATCGTGAGGCTCCCTATGAGTGATACAGGTCTTTAAGAACAATTCTAAACACTAGAGAAGACCCCATCACTCTTGAAGACCTTTTGGGCATGTTGTTAGTTCATGAAGCTCAGTTGCATGAACTCGAAGAACCGGAACCACCCGCAACCAACTTGACCTATAAACCACCCAATCAAAGGCAGCCTTAGGGAGGTCGTGGCACTCGGAATTGGTTTAACCCCTCACATGGAAGAGGGGGTCGGTATCCTAATGGATCATATCCAAATCATGGATGCAATCCCATGACTCCTAATGGTGTGTCAAATCCCATAGTTTATCATGCATGTGGCAATCAAGGCCACATTGTTGCCCAATGCCAGACCATGTACCAAGCGTGTCGTAAGCATGAACATGGTGCTCTTTAGTGTAAAGTGTTTAAATTTTAAAAGGAAGTTGCCAATCTTGAAGCATGCAATGCTACTCTAATTAATCATATGAAAGATGATGCTTGGTTCCTTTACATCAGAAGCTATTCATCATGTGACTGCTAATCTGAACAACCTATCTCTTCAAACAACATATCAGGGCAATGAGCATGTTAAAATCAATAATGGTTATCACTTGCAGATAAATAATATTGGTAATACAATTTTGAACTCTTCAGATTCGAAGTTTATTTTGAATGATATATTTTATGTTCCTGATATTACTTGTAATCTTTTATCTGTCTAGAAATTTACCAAAAACAATGATGTATTTTTTGAATTTCATCATAATTAGTGCTATGTTAAAGATCTTAAAACCAAAAAAACAGTACTACAAGGTATGAGTGATCAAGGCCAATACAAGTTAGACAAGCCTAAGGTAAAAGGAACAATGTGTGAAACATCTGCTTATGTTGAAGAACATGCATCCAATGAGCAGTGGCATAGATGGATGAGACATCCTTCGTTTCACATTCATTAAGTTTTAAATAAACATAGTCTTTTTTTTTAGCATAATAATGTCAGTTTTGTGTGTGAAGTGTGTCAAATAGGTAAAAATCATACTTTACCCTTTATAAACTGTCTACACATCAAGTTGATGAACCTCTTGATTTGTTTTATTCTGATGTGTGGAGACCCCTATTTGTCCCCAACACTAAAGAACATCCATATCATGTTAATTTTGTGGATGCTTTCTCTAGATTCACTTGATTATTTCTTATTGAGAGAAAATAGCAAGTTTTTTTAATGTTTCAAGCTTTTTAAAAACAAGTTTTAACCATATTTGGTAGATGAATAAAAGCTCGCCATAGTGTTTGGGAAGGAGAATATAGGTCTCTTTCTACGTATTTTGTGGTATTGTTCAACGTATCACTTGCCCCCACACACATGAACAAAATGGGTGTGTCAAACGCAAACATCGATACAATGTTGAGACCAGGCTTACACTTTTGGCTAAAGCTGGTTTACCATAGAACTATTGAGTTTATGCTTGTTTATCTGATCGATAAACTCCTGTCTACTATCACATAAAAAAATTCTTCCTTCTAAATCTTGTTTCAAACTGACCCTGATTATAATTTTTTCAAAACCTTTGGGTGTGCATGTTATCTATATATTTGACCTTTTAACAATCACAAACTTCAGTTTAAGAGCCAAAAACGTGTTTTTCTTGGTTGTAGTGGTCTACACAAATGTTATATTTCTTTGAACCCTTCTACCAAGAAAGTCATTATAAGTCGTAATGTTCAGTTTGAAGAAACTGACTGATTTTTTCTGCAAGGCCTCTCCAAAACAACCTCCCCGCACATCTTCATCTGTCTCTCTTGTACCGGTTCCATTCTCTCTTGCTAATTATGCACATTCTCCCTCTATCTCGCCTACTCTCCCTTTGCTGGACCCTCCCCTAGTTGTAAAACCCCCACTATCCGTTCGATCCTCATCATTGTTGTCTCCTTGGGATGGACTATTCGATTGCTTGATGTTCATAATGTGTTTTTCAATATGATTCTGAATAAAGAGGTGTATATGATTCAACCGGGCTTTGTTGATCCTTGATTTTCTAACCATATATTTAAATTAGAAAAGCTCTTTACGGTCTCAAACATGCTCCACCAGCTTGGTACCAATGGTTAAGCTCCTTTCTCCTCAACTTTGGTTTTTTGGGCTCTCTGATTGACACTTTGTTATGTTTCACAAGGCTAGACTCCTTGTTTATGTTCTCATCTATTTCGATGATACCATTATAGACAACTCTCTTAGATATTTGACTCACATTATTGATATGTTGAGTTCTGAATATGTTCTTAAGGATCTCATTGACTTGTATTGTTTTTTGGACATTGAATCCAACGTTACCCATAGTGGGATGCTTCTCTCACATCAGAAATACATGCTAGACCTACTGGACTGGACTCATATGATTGGGGATAAACCAATCACTACAAGTATGGCTGCATTAACTAAGTTAGCACTTTATGATGGCGAGTCACTTTCTAATCCCACCCAGTACAGACAGGTAGTGGGTGCCTTGCAGTATCTGACTCTAACTATACCTGATTTAGCCTATGTCTACTAGTATATACATCAACCTACTAGTGTTAATTGGATAGCTATTAAGCGGATACTTAGCTACATTAAGCATACTTTAAACTATGGTCTTATTCCTAAATGCCATGACTTCAACATCTCGATCTTCTTGGATACAGACTGGGCTAGCAATTTCGATAACCGCAAGTCTATGAGAGGATTTACTATGTTCCTTGGTGGTATCCAAGTAGTCCAATATGACACATTTGTACACTAAAGATCAATATCCATCGCTTTCCAACACTTGTTGAGGTTATTTGGTACACACTTTTATTGAAAGATCTACACATTACCAGCTCTATTCCACCAACGATTTGGTGTGACAACATTGGTGCCTCCTACCTCTCCCCCAATTCTGTCTTTCACAATCACACCAAACACATTGACATCAATGTCCATTTTATTCATGATCATGTTGCCAAGAAGTACCTTCAAGTTTGATACATCTCCTCTACGGATCAAGTGGTTGACATTATGACCAAACCTCTTTCCTACTCTATATTCAATTTGCTTTGAGACAAGCTCAACACCCTTCCTAGGCTGTTGAGTCTAGGTCCGATTAGGCAAGTGGATCCAATAATTCACCAAATGGATAAGGATCAAGCCAATGCAAATGAGATAAAGACTCCTAATGCAAATGAGGTGGTTGATGTTGTGGTACTCCTTACAGGAGAAGACACCAACTAAGATAGAACTTCTAAACATGTAGACGCTCATCCTAAGCATAATTGAAATCCTAAATAACATGGAACTCAACATGTAACTCATTATATAAAGGAACCACTTATCTCTGAAAAATGTTGAGAGAGAGAAAGAAAGAAAATAGTTGTTTCTCTTTGTGGGACTAAACCTACATTAGGTCGAACCAGGTTAAACCTTGCTCACGAGTGAATGTATGTGTTTGTGTTAACTTTATTAGGGTGAAACTCACAAGTCTTAAACAAACGTCACCTGGAGATGTCGTTCATCGTTGTGATGAATGGCTTAGATAATACCCACAATATTTTATTTTTGTTATAGCAAATTATGCTTTATATGAGACAGATCTAAATCATAACGAATGAACGGCTGAGACATAAAACTATGATGGTTACATGCCATTCATAACTTGTACGACTGGGACCCTTGATAGTGTTAACCTCACCTGTGTCGTCATAACTACATGAGTATTTTTTAAAATATTATGAATTTAAGTTGATTGATATTTTATCGAGAATAACATAATTTTTAAATTTTTTTGTATATTTGTATGATCTATAAATTTTTTATGTTTTTTATATATAGGTACCCATTAGGCTTTCTTTTTAACAGTTTTTTAAGAATATCATAAGATTTTATTTGACGAAAAATGTCTATAGAATGAGATTTGTGACATCCATGAGTGCATTCATTAGCGACAGGGATGACAACATCACTTTTTGACTGCAACCAAAGAGCTCACACATGGTTGCTTTAGTCCTTTCATCTAATTAGGTCTCTATGACAAATATCGCGAGATTTATAAAAATCTCACCAATATATCACGAGAAATTGGTTGAAAGTTTAAAATGATAATTTCTCGCAAGATTTTTTAAACTGTGACAAATATTGCAATATTTATATTTTTAAAAGATATTTATCACGAAAACCTTTGAGATTTTATTTTTAAATGTGTTTTATTTATATTTTCTTATAAAATTTATTTTTATATTTTTTAATTTATTTTTTATTCCTGAGATTTTGCCAAAAAATGCGAGATTTATGAAAAATTTCAAAATCTCTCAAGTTTTTTTCCTGCCAAGATTTTGCTGTTTTAAACTTTTGTCACTATGAATTAGGGATGTAAATGGTAGTGATTTGGGTTGGATATCTGATCACCTTTACTCAGATTTGATAAAAAAAATATTAAATGCATTTTCAAAATTGGGCCGAATATGGTTTTAACCAATAATCTGCAGATTCGGGTTTCTGAACTTGATCCGATGAAGTCTTTAATGTTTTTCAAACAGTTGGCATTAAAGAGGTTTGAGAACTTAAAAGTTGAAAAACAAGATTACAAAAGTACCTTCCAACTAACCTTGACCAATGCACCCAATCACACACTTGTAATATAATAGCCGAAAGTTTCCTTTTGATATGCAATAATAGCAGATCCAACCACAACCACATCCTTAAGCGGATTCAATTATTATCCATATAATCAAACTTGAAGTCAATTTGAAAGTTTTCATATTTGAGTTTGAATCCAATTAAGCCATATTCGATTAAAGTTGTGTTTGAGAGTTGTTTTTGGAGAGGCAATGAGAGTGGCGATGAAAATGGGAGATGCCTAGAGTTGTCAACAACATCCATGTCAGGATGTAATTGAAAAAGGCCCATCTCCAATTCCAACACTAGTCTCATCTCCCCAAAACAGGTATTAATTACACCATCATTAAATACCATCTTCACTTCCACCTTGATGTAAATTGGATGGCCAACTTACTAGAAAATTCTACCCAACTATGAATTATATAAGAAAGCATGAAATAAATCTGAAAATAACAATTTTTTTTAGAAAATTATAAGAAATTAACAAAAAATAGAAAACAAACCAAATAAACTAGAAATTAACAAAATTTGAATCCAACTCTAGTCTCATCCTAGCTCTTCCAGTTACTTATAAAGGAAGAATCATAATCTTAATAGACCTAAACTACTATTTTTGATAAACACCAATTAAGAAAACAAATCTTAATTCTACTAAACTATTAAAATAAGATATGGTTCAATTACTAAAATTCAATATTCATTATAATGATCCAAAACAAGAAAATATCTAAAACAAAATAATAATGATCTCAAATAATCTAATAAAATATATGGACTCAGATATGTGTCGTTCCACTCTTGCATCATTTTCTCTAGGTTAAAGATGATTTTTAGTTTTCACTTATGCTTCTTCTAGTTGCGATCTAATCACAAGAAATAATGAACCGTTGAAACTTCTATAAGGCATATATTTGCTAACACTGGTGCAATCCGATTTAAAGATAACCGGTTTATAAAAATGGTTCATCTGATTCCCCACTCACGTGGGAATCCATCCATGAGTAGGGGTGTCAACAAGTTGGGTTTACTAAGACCAGATCCGAACCAAACCCTATAGGGTAAAGGTATGGTGATAAATAAGAAGACCCGATTAGGACCCGGGTCCAGACCCAAAGGTTTGATTAATACATGGATCCATGCATAGTTTGTGAAATTTTCTACCAGATTCGTGCTCGACCTGAGTTTCGATTAAGACCCACAAATTTTCAATGTAAAAATAATAAAAATATTATTTTATCGAGTATGGTATGGGTCTGGTTCATGCAGTTCTTATCGGGTTTGTATATGATTTCTCTTATAGTAGACCTGATTAGACCCATGTCCGGACCCGATACCATACTCAAAAATTTGGTCTAAGTCTGGTTCCGCTTGGGTCCGAACCAAACCCGACCTATTGATACCCCTACTCACAAGGGAAGCCCACGTGGTGCATCCCCACCAAAAGGGGAAGGGCCGAGACCCTCCAGTACAAAGAATGGGAGGGAGCATCTGACCGAAGGGTTAGGCTTTTGTCGATTGGCCTCTTCTGATCACTAAAAGTGTTAGCGTCGATAGTTGGGTTCTCGACTGCTAGAAATTGAAAGAAAGAGGAAGGGGGAGGGATAAAGATTACCCTCCAGCTCTCCCCAAATCCAGTTAGTGGTAGAAGAGTGGGTCTCTCTGATGGGTTAGGCAACTGTCGGTCCCTCCTGTTTGGCAGGAGGATACCAAACAAGATGCTGCCAGTGACCCTGTCGGCCTCACAAACTACTACCAAAGAAATTACAAAGGTGGGAGAGCGACTAGCTTCCTCCCAACATTGCCAAATTCTAGCGGTGGTTGTAGAAAGGCAGCCGACAGCTGAATCTCAGGTGGGTGAGGGCGTCTATGACCCATCTCAGGTTGTTGTGATTCACCGAATAGGGCTAGGAGCGCTCCCCACCGTGTTGGCTTTTGGTGTGACAATAAAGAGGGAAAGAGGCACAAAGAGATGCGAGTTGGTGACCAATGATAGTGGTGGCATGGGTGAATGTTGAGTCACATCCAGAACAGGGATCGTCGATGATAGTGGTAGTGGGTTCACTAGCGGTGGGGATAAAGGACACGTTCGTGGATGGAAGTGATGGTGATGAGAAGAGGAGGCATGAGGGGTGGTGAGCACCACGCCACTCGCCTTAGTTTTCATTGGATGTGCCGATTGTTAAACCAATTTGCCACTCTGTTGATTCGTAGGCAACTTCGTTTTTTAGTATCGTCATTATCATCAATGTTATCTTTTGTTGCATTGAGTCCAATCTTTGCTCCAACTCATCAAATATTCAATCCATCTTCATATCGAATTCTATATTCTTCATGCACATCTTCATGATTTCTTCTCACTCATTCCTCAAACAGTGAGATATCATGGACACATGACTGAGGTGTCGCTCTGATACCAAATCTACAGATGAATGATTTGTTAGTGCAAACATGTGACAAAATTTTTTTATGGAAATGGAGAGCTCAAGCCTAGAGGCACGTTCTTAAGATCTCTATCTTTAGAACTTCAATCGCCCCACTCCAGGAATTTCGAAGATGCGAAAAGGGGGTTATTGCGATTGAGTTCCCATGATACAACTAGGCTTGAACCTCAGAGAGTCACTGCTTCACAAGAACAGATGACCTCTCCCCACACTTGAACTCTGCAAGCCAAATCAGAAAGAAAGAAAGGAGAAAATGAAGTGCCATAAATCTGACGATTTGAAAAGGTCCCTGAACGGTCACCCACCTTTGACTGTAGATTAAAGGCCTTCAAAACCGTCCAACAGCCACAATGCACCACAAACTCAATATAAATGCAATTAAAACCTTTCAAACTGTCAGACATTTCAAAACTGAAAAGACAAAATGGACATTTGTTCCTCATATGCACCTCGCACCGCTGCAAGCTTGCGAAGTGCAAAGTGTGCCATCAAAATGCCACATTGCGTCTCAAGCGCCCTGGCGCACACACATGTGCGCGTGTGCGTGAACGACGCGTCCATTGCTGTATGATGTGCAACAATGTTCGCAAGCCATCTAAAGACTCAAGGCTTACCAAAGTAAAGAATAGATAACAAACCCTCTATTTAAACCACTTGAAAAACTTTTCTCTCTTAGATATGAGACTAAACATTTTCAAAGCACTTTTTGGTGGGAAACAAAACTTAAATTTTACATCTTAAAACTTTTCTAATAATCCCCCACTAGTTTTAAAATGTACTTGGCTTGCATATAAACTTATGCATCAGTGAGAGTGTCTGTAAGACTTGAACCCCCACATATTGAAAGAAAACCTAAATTAACCAAAGTGCTAAGTGGACTTACCTTGAACTTAGCTCCCTATATTGTTAACGAGTTTTCAATCATACGTAGGTTTCCAAAAAGTTTGATTGTGTGAATTTCATGTTGGCACATTTTGAGCCTTGTACTTCCTTGGATTCATGAGTGCTCTAGAGAATTGTCAAATCTCATAAGAAGCAACTCACACTTCTACACTCACATAGGTGAGTTTGTCTAGGAGTACTATAATACACACCCTAGCCTTAAGGTCTACAAACTCATTAAGAACTATTAGCTCAACCCTCACATTAGTTACAGCTCATGAGCAAACATCAGTAATGAGTTCACATAAATATGCTCAATATCTTTTCTTCACCAATTCGTTTCCCATTGAACCTGGGCATGTGGGATCTCCAACGCTCTAGGTTGGGTATCCTTAGGTGATGACTTAATTTGCTTAATTCCCATTCCCTTCGATGTTTTAGTGATGACATTTCTCGAAAGACCTTAAGTAAATAGGTCTGCTAAATTTTGACATGACTTCACATATTTCAATGATATAATATTGTCATCAATCATTTGTCTTATAAAACTGTGTCTTAGACTAATATGTCTAGAGTTCTCATTGTATTTCATATTACCTGCTTTACATATAGCTGATTGACTATCACAAAACTTTAAAATAGCAGGCATAGGCTTCTCACCTAGTGGAATATCCACTAGCATATTCTTAAGCCATTCAGCTTCTCTACAAGCAGATGCCAAAGCAATAAACTCAGATTCCACTGTAGAATGAGTTATACAGGTTTGCTTCTTAGACCCCCATGCAACTGCTACTCCACCAAGGGTAAAAACCCAACCACTCGTAGACTTGGAATCTTCAAAGTCGGTATTCCAACTTGCATCACTATACCCTTCAATAATTGCAGTATACTCGGTATAGTGGATTCCATAGTCTAAAGTATGCTTAAGATATCTAAGAATCCTGTTCACTGCATTCCAATGTTGATGACCATGATTATTAATATATCTACACACTTTAATCATTGCATAGGCAATATCAGGCCTTGTGCAATTCATTGCAGACATAAGACTACCCACAACACCGGCATATTTTAATTATTGAACACTTGCACAAACATTTGGAGTCAATTTCATATTTGGATCATATGGTGTGCATGCCAGTGAACTATTAATATATCTATATTTTGTTTGATTTTTCTCAATATAATGTGATTGACATAATGCAAAGCCATTATTATTTCTTATAATTTTGATTCCTAAAATAACATCTGCAATACTCAAATCTTTCATACAAAATATGAATGATAAAAATCTTTTTGTTTGATTTATGCATTCACTATTGGAACCCAAAATAAGCATATCATCAACATATAAACAGATAATAATAATTGAGTTACAATCTACTTTACTGTAGACCCACTTATCAACATCATATATTTTAAAACCATTATGTACTAGAGAACTATAAAAAATTTTATGCCATTGCTTAGGGGCTTGCTTTAATCCATATAAGGATTTCTCAAGTTTGCAAACTTTGCGCTCTTGCCCTAGCACTACAAAACTTTCAGGTTGCTCCATATATATCTTTTCATCTAATTCTTTATTTAAAAAAGCTGTTTTCACGTCCATTTGATGGATTTGAAGCTTATATATGACAGCCCTGACAATTAAAATTCTAATAGTAGATATTCTGGTTAGAGGAGCAAAAATATCAAAATAATCAATACCTTCTTTTTGTTTAAAACCTTTTTTAACCAAACAAGCTTTAAATTTATCGATTGTACCATCAACTTTTAATTTCTTTTTGAAAATTCATTTGCAGCCAATAGTTTTGCAACCAACGGGTAAATCGACTAATTTCCAAACATTATTAGACATAATTGATTCAATTTCATCATTTACAACTTCTCTCCAAAAGGCAGCATCTTGAGAATACACTGCCTCTCGAAAGAACATAGGATCATTCTCAATTAGAAATGGATAAAAGTAAGAACCAAAATTAGTTGGTTTTCTAATGCGTTTATTGTGTCTAACTTCAATTTCTGGTTTAGTAGTACAATCATCAGAATATTCAATCATGTCATTAACATGATGTTCATCTACTATAATATGACTGCCATGAAAAAGAAAATCAAATGCATTTTTATGTTTTATGAAAGATGCATCTCTAGATTCTACAATAACATCATTAACAATGTCCAGAAATCTATATGCTTTACTATGTTCAGTATACCCAACAAATGCACATTTAAATGCTTTAGGTCCAACATTCTTTCTTTTATTTTCTAAAATTTTAACATATGCTAAACAACCCCAAACATGAAAATAACTAAAATTAAGTTTCTTACCAAAACACAATTCATAAGGTGATTTTTCAGATTTAGAATAAGGAACTCAGTTAAGAATATAACAAGCAGAAAGTATAGCCTCTACCCATAAGTTGGAATGCAAACCTGTATTAAGAAGCATGACATTCATTATTTTTACAAGTGTTATGTTTTTCCTTTCTGCTACTCCATTCTGTTCAGAAGTTCTAGAAGCTGATGTTTGATGGATAATACCATTATTTCCACATAATTTATCAAATTCTTCACCTAAGTATTCACCTCCTCTATCTGTTCTTAAATGTACAATCTTTGTTTTAAATCTATTTTGTACTTCAGCAAAATAAAGGAGAAATTTTAAAAATGCTTCAGATTTATGTTTCATCAAATAAACATAACAGAATTTTGAATAGTCATCTATAAAAGTAATAAAGTACCTATTGTCGTCATGACTCAAAACATTATCCATCGTACACACATCAGAATGAACTAATTCAAGCAATTTATAATTCGTTTATACACTGAGAAATGAGAGTCTAGTTAACTTGGTTTGAATGCATGCCTCACACTTATGATTATGTTCTAGTCTAACATGACAAAAAAGAAGACCAAAGTTATTCATATTATGAATGCAACACGAATTTATATATCCTAATCATGAATGCCAAAGAAAATAGGAGTTAACCATATAAACAAAAGTAATAGCCTCATTTATGCTCATCTTGAACATACCACCAGTGGCAAACCCTTTTCCTACAAAGATTTTTCCTTTGGTCACAGTTACAATCTCAGACTCAATAATAATCTTAAAACCATTTCGTGACAGTAGATCTGCAGAGATTAAATTTTTCTGAACTTCTGGAGTATAGTGGACATTCTCAAGTGTTAGGATTTTCCCAGAGGTGAAATTAATTTCCACACTCCCTTTTCCTAGCACCTTAGTTGAGGAAGAGTTTCCCATAGAGAGATTACATCCCTTCCTTACTACTTTATATAACTTAAACAAGTTTCTGTCGTTTGCCACATGAACAATGCTTCCAGTATCCAGGTACCAGTCCTTATTTGCTGCCACCATAAAGGTTTCAGAGATTACAACAACAAGCCTCTCCTCTGACTCATTTGGCTTAGGACCAGCCCTCTTTCTTTCTCTGCACTTTCTAGCAAAATGGCCAAACTTACCACAAACATAACAACTTATTTTTTTTTATGAGTTGACTTTTTTCCTTTCACGAAATTCTTTTTGATTTTCTGGGTTTTCATGATTTTGCCACCCTTGTTCACTTTAGGATAACCCTCTTTAGGACTTGAATTCTTTTTGTCACGAAGATGAGTTTCCTCCTCAATTAGGATGTCCTTAAGAAGACCATCTAAAGTGATTTTCTCATTTTTATGTTTTAGGTGATTCCTATATTCTTTTCAGGAATCTGGTAGTTTCCCAATGATGTCAGCAACTTGAAAGTCAACATCAAGATACATACCTTCTTCTTTGATTTTATAGGCCAATATTTGCATCTCATGAATTTGAGTAAGTATAGGCTTATTATCAACAATAGAAAAATTAACATACAGATCTATGATGAACCTTTTGTTGCCAGCATCTTCTGCATTGTACTTGATCTCGAAAGCATTCCACAACTCTCTAGCCGACTCCAATGGTGAATACAAGTCAAAGAGAGAATCAACTAAAGTGTTTAGGATATGCTCTTTGCATCAGTAGTTGTCAGTATGCCACTTCTCTCGCTCTTTCTTCTGTTCTTCTGTCTTAACTTCTCCAGCTACAACAGTGGGACAAGCCTTTTTGAGGACATAGTCGATATGAAGCTCAGACAACAACAAAGAGACCTTTGATTGCCACCGCTTGAAGTTTGACTCATCAAATCGATCAAGTTTTTCAAGATCACGGCTGAGCAGATTGATAGAGTTGGATGTCAAACCAGAGGCCATATTGAAGTTCTAAAATTGTTAGTGCAAACATGTGATAAAAAATGATTTAAGTAAATGGAGAGCTCAAGCCTAGTGGCACGTTCTTAAGATCGCTATCTTTAGAACTTCAATCGCCCCACTCCAGGAATTTCGAAGTGCAAAGTGTGCCATCAAAATGCCACATTGCGTCTCAAGTGCCCTTGCGCACACACGCGCGTGCGCAAATGACACGTCCGTTGCTGCACGATGCGTAGCAACGTCCACAAGCCACCTAAAGGCACGTTCTTAAGATCGCTATCTTTAGAACTTCAATTGCCCCACCCCGAAAATTCTGAAGATGCGAAAAAGAGGATTGTTGCGACTGAGTTCCTAGGATACAACTAGGCTTGAACCTCAGAGAGTCACTGCTTCGCAAGAACATATGACCTCTCCCCACACTTGAACTCTGCAAGCCAAATCAGGAAGAAAGAAAGGAGAAAACTGGAGAGTCAAAAATTCGTGTCTCAAAAGATGAGAAAACGAAGAGATTTATAGACTTCTAGTAAGGCCAAAACGTTTTGCCACAGATGAGATTAAATGGCATAAATCTGACGATTTGAAAAGGTCCCTGAACGGTCACCCACCTTTGACTGTAGATTAAAGACCTTCAAAACCGTCCAACAACCACAATGCACCATAAACTCAATATAAATGCAATTAAAACTTTTCAAACTGTCAGGCATTTCAAAACCGAAAAGACAAAATGGACATTTGCGCCTCATATGCACTTCACACCGCTGCGAAGTGCGCCATCAAAATGCCACATTGCGCCTCAAGCGCCCTTGCGCATACGCGCACGTATGCGCGAACGGCGCGTCCGTTGCTGCACGATCCGTGGCAACGTCCACATACCACCTAAAGACTCAAGGCTTACCAAAGTAAAAAATAGATAACAAACCCTCTATTTAAACCACTTGAAAAACTTTTCTCTGTTAGATATGAGACTAAACATTTTCAAAGCAGGGAAACAAAACTTAAATTTTATATTTTAAAACTTTTCAAACATGATTTACGAGAAAATTCTACCCAATTACGGATCATCTAAAAAAACATGAAATAAATAGGTAAATAGCAAAAAATTCAAGAAAATTGCTGTAAAATAATGAAAAATTGATAAAAAATAACAAAAAGCAAGAAACAAATCAAATCTCTGATATGTGTTACTCTACTCCTGTATCACATCTCATTTAGCAAGTAGGTCGACCGAATAATTTTTGATACCACATTTGCTGGAGCTTTATACTCAGACCATGTGATTGACTTGTTTATTGTATGTTGTTAAGATGAATTCCATGCTAACAAGTTTAGTCTAAGGAAAGATAGCCATTATAGACCTTTTGTCATCGGGACATCCTACGCAATCTGCATCTGTATACCCAGTAGGCTGAAACAATTTTGATTTTTGTATATGCAGACCATATATGACATTTCCTTTGAGATATTTTAGTATACGGTTAACATGACTCCAATATTCACAAGTCAGCTCATGCATGAGTTGATGCACCTTATTCAAAAAATAAGCAATATCAGGTCAGATGAAAGTAATATATTACAATACACGGATGATGCTACGATAGTGAGTTGCATCTTCGAAAGGCCTCCCTTATATTTTGAAAGAAATATATTAATGGTTGCTAGTGTCACCATAAACTTGGCTTCCAACATCCTTGCTCTATTAAGAACATCAAAAATGTATTTTTGTTAAGACAAAACTAAGCTACTATCAGTAGGAACAACTTGAACACCCAATAAATAGTGTAAAGAATCAAGGTTTTTAATGAAAAATTCTTTTCCAAATTCAACAATCAACTAGTGTACTCTATCAAAAAAAATTATGAGTAATGATAATATCAACATATATAAGCACACATATTGTAATTTCTCTTGAACGCTTGACAAATAAGAAAATATATGCTTTAGACTCCACAAATACCAAACAAACATGATAAACAATCAATCAATCAAATCAGGCCATAGGAGCTTGCATAAGCCCATAGGAAACCCTATTCAACTTGCACAGTTCAAAAAGTGTTTGATTTCAAAACTAGGTGATTGAACCATATAGACTTCTTCCTTAAGAAAACTGTGCAGAAAGGTAATATTAACGTCAAGCTGATGTAATCCATCCCTTACTCACAATAATGGTCAAGACTATTCTGACAGTAGTAGGCTTAATAACTGGACTGTAAGTTTTAAAGTAGTCAATTTCTTATTATTTGCTTTAACCTTTGGCCATAAGTTGAGCTTATATCAAGTAATAGAACCATCAACATGCCTTTTAATTTTGTAGATCTACTTGCACCACACTAAGTTTTGAGCTTCATTAGGAGGAACCCGAGTTCATGTATCATTTCTTAGTAAAATATCATACTCTTCCCGCATTGCATCTCACCACCTGCCATCATGTTTCGCCTTAACATAGTTTGTTGGCTCAGTTTCTTGGGTGAATTCACAAAATAATGCAACACAAATAATATTTAGCAGCATAAAACACCCCTGGGTTTTAAGGTTCCGGCTTGAGACCTCATAACCATATGATGAGTTTTCAAGGGTTGAGTAGGATGACTATCAACACTAGGAGTAATGTTAACCACAAGATTTATTCCATAAGAGGCAGACTCATGACTCATACCTGATTCACGCTTAGGG
Organism: Nuphar pumila; assembly: GCF_984573655.1. NCBI lineage: Eukaryota > Viridiplantae > Streptophyta > Magnoliopsida > Nymphaeales > Nymphaeaceae > Nuphar > Nuphar pumila. The sequence continues at coordinate 80,562,701 of NC_143263.1, read as the reverse complement.
TTTGGTTTGTTATGCTCAGGTAGGTTAGACTTACAATCTGAAGTCGATTCTAAATCATTCAGTTCTTGACTTTGTTGCTCCGGTTGAGGTTTAGAATGACTACTAAGATTGGGTAGCACAAGATGCATTGGGTCAGGCAATATAGGAATGACTGCTGATGTGTCCACCTGCCTAGGAGTGACTAAACCTTGAATTTTTAACTAATTTGAGAGCTCAACATTGGTGACCAGTGAACTTGACCCAGTAAACAAGAAATTTGACTAATCAAAATGAACATGCCTCGAGATAAAGACTCGATCCGTGATCAGATTAAGACAAATATACCCTTTGTAATTCACCCCATAACCTATGAAGACACATGGCTTGGATTTGGTTGCAAGTTTAGTGTGACTATTTGAAGCCAGATAAGGATAACATGTGTAGCTAAAGATTTTCAAATATCCATAATTTAGAATCTTATTCAACAACAATTCTTATGGAGTTTTGTAGTTAAGATTGTGACTCGACAACTGGCTTATCAAATAAATAGCAATCTTGAAAGCATGAACCCAAAATCTTTTACTCATAGAGACACAGATAGGCATGCTAAGATCAATTTCAACAACATGCCTATGTTTTCTCTCAACAATATTATTTTGTAAAAGGGTGCAAGGACAAGATACCTAACACTTTATGTAGAACAATCCACTTCTAAGCTCTTCCCCTCCATCGTTATGAAAAATCTTAATTGAATAACTAAGTTGTTTTTCGTAATTTTATTTTTTTTTAAAACATTTGAAAGTATTTGATTTTTGAATTAAAGAGAATAACCATGAAAAACTAGAAAAGTAATCTACCAATAGTAAATAATAATCATATTCTTCTTAAAAATGAATTGGAGCTGCCCCCCAAAGATCTGCTTTACGGACTATATAACTAAAACAAAAAACAAATAAAGTCTTTATCATTAGCAAACAAACAATGTTTTACATGCATAAATTTCAAAATATCATTATTTGGGTATCCAAGATGACAATGCCACTTTTCTATTGATTCGTGTGCACCACGACATGTTATATTTGCTCCTGATTTCCTGTAATTTGTTGGGGAAGCAGATCAGGTCATGCTGAACATGAGCGTTTTTGCTCATGCTGACATCGTGGCCATCCGATTTGCATTTTAAAAAGATCAAAAGTCAACAAAACCACGTGGCATTCATCCAAAATGCAAACAGACGGCCACGATGTGGGCATGAGCAAAAACGCTCATGTTCAGCATGACCTGGTCTGCTTCCCAAAGCCATGCATATAAACATCCTCTATTGTTCCCTTTTAAAAGTAAGGTTCCCTTCTTTAGATCTTTAGCACAAAAATTGAAACTCAAACATGCACTGATTATCTTTCGTAAACCAAGTCACATATAAGATTTTTTCTTTATACTTAGAACATATAAAACATTACCTATTGAAGGAAAGATCATATTACCTGTATTGAGCACTGGCATATTAGCTTCATTGCCAACAACCACACTGTCTGGCCCCTGGTTCTCTGTCTTATTCATCAGGTTCGCATATGTTGATGCCATATAATGGGTAGCTACAGTGTTTAGGTACCAGTTGGGATCTCCCATATTAATATTTAGTGCAGCCATAAATGCTTTAGGTATATCCAAACATTGTATGGCCGTGTGATTCCTCCTTCCACATAATTGACATACGATGCCTTGATTACCACCTTGATTTGCTGGTTGTGTTGGGAGCTTATTCACTTGATTGGTATTGTTGTTTCCACCTTGGAACCATCCACCATTGTGGCCCCTTCCATGACCACCACAACCTCCCCTAGGAAAGCCTCCTCCACCTCATCCTCTACCTTACTGAGAGTAGAAAGTTGTAGAAGAGTACACCATTGATCAAGGGCGGATCCAGTGGGGCAAGGATGGGCTCGGGCCCCTCCTAAAGTTTTGAAAATTTTCGGGCTAGGGGTGAGGGGGTGAGTTAGGTCTTAGACCATTGGAGAATTGAGAATGACATTTTAATGAGCAGTGGACTCAAAGTTCACCAAACCGGGTGGATTTCAGTTTGGGGAGCCTGGAGGTGTTGTCAAACCCTTGTGAAAGAAGGAACTTTTTATTTTTCCCCCTCTTTCTTTATTATATGACATTTGTTCTTATGTATGCATTTACATAATATGGTTTCTTTATCAATGGTTGATAAGGGATGAACATGACTTAGTGGTCTCTCTCTCTAAAAATTCTCACATCCCTGGTTTCTCATTGACATTCTCGATCCCTCCATCTTCATTGATCTCTTGTGATGGAAGCCATTGTTGACTAGTTCTGGTACTCTCTCTCTCTCTCTCTCTCTCTCTCTCTCTAATGGGTAGTTGAAAAACCAGATACATGGGGCTCCTGAGTTCCTAAAGACCATTTTTTGGGTTCTCAAGTACCAAAAGAAGTAAGTTTCTCTGGTGGTAGGAAGCCCTTATCCAAAAAGCCAGTTAGAGAATCCTAGTTAGTTCAGAAAACTCAAATTTCTGATAAGTTCTCGGGCGCCAACAACCCCAAAGTCTAGTGTTTTCTTTGAAGCCATACTCTTTTGGAGTGTGTGGCTATTGCTGATCGGCGGAAAGCCTCCTCAAGCCTACATGAAATCTTCTGCATTACACGATTGCAATGCTCAAACTCTTGGTTTTCTGGTATATGGGTGCTTGTCATAGCACTCGATGAAACATCAGATGCCAGAAAACACTGAATTTTGAACTTTTTGTCCATCGAAAGACCTTTATGTATTTGAAAACAATGTTTGATTGTTTGGTTTATTAATTTATGTATTTGAAATTTGAATTTTTTAAAAATTTTGTGCTTTCCCATTTCACCAATTCTTTTAATATTTCATTAACCTGATCATTTTTTTTTTAATCTTTTCTTGAATCTTTGATGTTGGGTGTTGCAATTTGATGTACTTCTATGGGATGAGGCTCATAAATAACCTCATTTTAGACTATTTTATTTTATTTTATTATAAAACTTTTTTGCCTCCCTTTAAGCAAAATCCTAGATCCGCCACTGCAGTTGGTGACCTTTGATTCGTCAACTGAATTTATTTCTCCTAGTTCAACCACGTCATACACCTCATAAAATGTTGGAAGACTTTTTAACGTAGTGATGACAGAAATGAAACTCTCATATTCAGGTGAGAGCTCATTGACGGTAGTAACGAAACTGAACAAGATCTTTTTCTGACACCAGTTCATTGACAACATGATTCAAGTAGCCAACCACATATTTATCTCCTTTGTCAACATCTTGAAGCTCTTTTTTTAATTGTATGATCCTAAAACTAGATCTGGAAGCATATGCTCACTGAAGAGCAACCCAAGCATCTCTAGTAGAGGGAAATCAAAATTTTTTGACTGAATACTGGCTCAGTCATGCTGGCTTTAATCCAACTCTAAGCTAGTTGATTGAACCTCCTCCACATGAGGTACTTAGGGATAACAAATATGGTTTTACCTTATTTCAAGCTTTGCAGATACTGTGGTGGATCCGCTTATATCCAATCAACATATTTTATCAAGTCTTAGTTGTACATGGCATACTCTATTTGCTATCACCATAGAAAATAATTGTTCCTGTCTAGCTTGATTGAAATCAGGTTAGAGATTGCAGAGAGTGAGAGACATACATACTGATGATGATGAAGCCATACCATCAATGCATAGTGACAAATATCGTGAGATTTATGAAAAATCTTGCGATGATATCGCAAGAAATTGCATGAAAGTTTAAAATGACAATTTCTCGTGAGCTTTTCAAAATATCATGAGATTTATGAAAAAATATAAATACCACAATTTAAACACTATTATTTATGTTTTAAACGGCTATTTATCATGATAAAAACCATGCATTTTTATTTTTAAATAATTTTTATTAATATTTTCTTATAAATTTTTTATATTTTTAATTTATTTTTTATTCGTGCAATTTTGCCCAAAAAAATTAACTTGAGATTTATGAAAAATTTTCAATTTCTCGCAAGTTTTTGAAAAACAAGATTTTGCCGATAAAAACGTTTGTCACTATAAATCAATGATCACAACAAAAAAACAAGAACGGTGGTTGTGAATAGACGACGAAACACAAACTACCACAACAAAACTCTAAGAAGTTGAAACGGCTGACCAAGTACTCGATAGGATGCTTAACGAAACTAACACGACCTCAATAGCAGGATGACTCTGATACCATCTTAAACAACGAGAAAAAACACAATCACACAATGTAAATGAAATACAGATTTAACGTAATTCGGTGTGTGAAGGACGCAAATGGTGCCCTGGACTTTGGGTCGGGCTTGAGTGGTGCACACCTTAACTCAGTACCCTTGGGGGTATTTTTTGGGTCAGGGTGGCCACTTTTCCAACATTGATCATAATGTGGTTCTGCCCTTGCTTAAGGGTCCACCATCTTTGTATTTTTTTGAGATGTGTGAGGTGGCTATATCGACAAATATCGTGATGGATGGATCATTCCATCAATTTTGTAGGCTCATACCGATGCACATCTACTTACCAAGGGGACCCTTCCCAAGAAAAGAATCTTAGTTCCCCAACTTTTCAAGAATAAAAAAAAAAAAGAGAAACCCTCTTGGATTTCACAAGTTGTGCATTTGGGATTATATATATATATATATATATATATATATATATATATATATAAAATCGGTATATTTTTCTCCTCTCGTTAGAAAAAAAACTAAAAAACTACATTCTTTATATTCACAGTCTAGATTCTTTTAGCAATAACAGCTTGGCACGTAAAAATTTATGGTGACACATCATTGTTTGATAGTTTGATAAGGTTCACGCTTTGGATCATTTTTGTACAAAAAATAATTTTTTGATTAATGAAAATTTGAGGTATCATGAGGGTTGATTTTTCAAACCCTTGAGAAGCCAACTTTAGTGTTGCAAAAGCATGATTCAAAACTTCTTTCTACTAAAAAAGATAATATAGATTACATTTATAAAAATTAGAACAAAACAAGTAAACAAATTTAAAAAAAAACAGGCTTTTTTACTAGATTGCATGTGCAAATGACTAGCAAATTTATTAAAGTATGTTTTTTAGTAAATAGACAATGACAAACACTAGATTAAGATTAAAGAAAAAAATATGGGTAGCTATTTTTTTTGAAAGACTTAAGATATTTATAAAATAAAACAGTTTTAAGAACTATACACTAGTTGGGAAACACACACACATTATATATATATATATATATATATATATATATATATATATATATATATATATATATATATATATATATATATATATTAAAGTTCCATACGTAGGGTTGAACGTTGAGTATGACTAGGGATGGCAGCGGGGCGGGGGACAAGGTCTCCACCCTCGCCCCGCCTCAAGATTTTATCCTCCACCCGTGCCTCCATCCCCGGCAGGGATGAATTTTATCCTCCACCCCCGCCTTCATCCCCGTTTCATGTCCTCCATCCCCGGTTCAAACGGGGATGGGGCGGGGCGGGGAAAAATACATGTCCATCCCCGGACGGGGATGGATTTTAACCTTCGTCCCCGCCTCCATCCCCGTTTCATACCCTTCATCCCCGGTCCAAACGGGGTGAGCGGGGCGGGCCCCGGGTCCACTGCCATCCCTAAGCATGACATGGTCCATGACATCATGAAGGATCTATGGACTGTAGCGGGCCCTCATTTGGTGCAGTGCAATACAGAAGTCTGACTATCAAAGATATGTGATCCAGATTTCAAAGCGTGTGCTCATCCATACATTGGCAACCTCTGACGAAGATGCTACCCATGTCACCATATTACGTCTAAGCTGGTTTTGATAGCATGACGATCAAGATTTTATGATCTAAAAAAAACAAAGAGAAACTACTTTTTTTTTTCTTTCCAAAACTTCATTTTAAGGATATTTGGGTGGCGTTGCTATCAAAATTTCTTTTTTTTTATAAGCAATCTAGGGTTGGGAGTCCCATTTTCTGAGTACTTGATGGAGAGCCCTGAAGCTCATTTTCTGTACCATCAGGACCTCTTGTTGGTATCGAGTATGGAGATACCCTCAATAGAGTGAATGGGCGGGCGGTGTCACCACTGTGGTGATTTTCAGTATCACTTGATCCCAATATGGGAATTGAGGTGTTGAGTCTTCTATTGGTGACAAGCTTCTTGGGAGACACAGTTGGGACAACTCCTGGTTCTGCTTCCGTAGGGGTGTTTGATTTGTGAACAGGGGAAGACAAGAACATCATGTCCTGTTCTATTCTGGCAGTGGACAGCCTCGGATGTGCAGTCCTACCAGGATGCACGGCCATGTTTATTTATTTATTTTATTTCTTTGACAGTTGACCGAACAGGTTTTGAACTCCCTGTTCTTGGGGAAAGGAGGGGTAAGGGGCGGAATAGCAAAACATTGTCTCTAGGATGGCCAGTCCTTCCTGTCTGTACGTTCTGCGTTTGCGTGGGCGCACGGTGGCCCCACTAGGCGTCGTCCCACGCATAGCGTGGACAACGCCTTTCGAGGTCACCAATGTCTTATAAATACCGGAAACCGACATCGTTTCTCAACCTCAGCTTTGAGAGAGAGAGAGAGAGAGAGAGAGGCACCATGATTGAGAAAGAGGGTTTAGATTTTGTTCTTGTGCCGCTGGGTTTGGTTATAATGGTGTCCTATCACCTTTGGCTCCTTCATCGAATCAGAAAGCATCCGAAAACGACGGTCATGGGCATCAACGCCATCAACAGAATGATCTGGGTTAAAGCCATGATGGATGTAAGTCTCTCTCTCTCTCTCTCTCTCTTATTGAGAAAGACGAACCAGTCTCATGATTAAGATTGATATGAGTTGGGCTACTCCCAGCATCATAACCATATGGAATTGTTTCAAAGCCAATGGGAAAAAACAATAGTAGCATAAGCCATTCCACAGAGTCTTGCATTCAGGACACTTCACCCTTTCTACGGTATGCGCCACCAGCCATGAGAAATTTTCGAAGTGGAAGAAAATAGCTGTTATGATCACAATGCTCACATGCGCTCCTAAGTTGACGGGATGTCACAATTTGGAAAGCATGAGTGGCATCCCTTGCCATAATTAGGTTGAAGCTGGGTTTTATCCCTGTGGGCAGTGGGACCTCAAGGGTTTTACCAACTGGAGGTCAGCCAATATATGAATGGGTGGGGTGTTTGAAAAGCTATTAAGATTACAATCAGAGCAGATATGAAGATGCACCATGGTATATATTGACAATACAGACAGGGCCGAACCCATAAACCTTTTTCTTTTTTTTTTTTTTTGGGGGGGGGGGGTGGGGGGGGGGGTGGCGGCAGCAGCAGCGGTGAGGCGCAAATAGGGATGGCTGTGGACCGGGGCGGGGGACAAGGACTCCACCCCCGCCCCTTCTCAAAATCTGGATGGATTTTAACCTCCACCCCCACCCCTCCATCCCCGGTTCAAATGGGAGCGAGGTCCGGTTTCCCCTCGGTCTATAGTCATCTCTCTAAAGATTGGGACGGGGCGGGTTGTGGACAGGGACAGGGACAGGGACAGGGACGGATGGGGCGGGGCGGGAGAAAGTGGAAGTCCATCCCCTCACCGGGACAGATTTTAACCTTCATCCCAGCCTCCATCCCCATTTCATGTAGTTCATCTAGGGTCCAAACGGGGCGGGGCCGGTCCACTGCCATACTTAGGCGCAAACATAATTTTTTTTTTCTGTAGGACGCCAGAAAATTTTTTTTGGGAGCCCAAAAATTTCTTTTACCAATTGGGATCAGCCAGATAAAGGTCCCAATATAAGTTTTAAATTCTTGGGACACCCCCCCCTCTCTCTCTCTCTCTCTCTCTCTTCTCTCGCTCTCTCTATATATACATGAAAATGAAAACCCTCCAAACCTCTTCAATAGAGGTTTTATTGGATTTTTGATATTTTTTTCAAAATTCTAACTGTACAGATATGATCTATATGCTTTGTTTTATAAGAATCAGTTGTTGTTGGAGCATTTGATTCTGATGTATGGATAGATTTTTATAAGTTTCAAAATCAGCCGCTTACAATTTTAATCAACCGCTTACAATTTTTATAATTTTTTGATACTCTGAATATTATTTCTATTCAAAATTCATGATCTAAGTAATGATTTATAGTAAATCAATCATGCCGAACATACCAAAGGCTTACAATTTTCATAATTTTTTTTAGCTTCCAATTAAATGCTATTTTTATTCAAAATTCATGATCTAAGTATTGATTTATAGTAAATCAATCATGTTGAACAATCTGTACAGTAAGAGTTTTGAAAAAAACATCAAAAAATTCTATTGAAGAGGTTTGTGAGGGTTTTCATTCCCCCCCCCTCTCTTTCACTATATATATATATATATATATATATATATATATATATATATATATATATATATATATATATATATATATATATATATATATATAGTTTAATGGTTGAGGGGCCAAAAGTGTCGAATAAGCCGATGCCCAATCTTGTACCACGCATCTGCCCAGAGAGTCTTCAGTGGCAGGCAAGATTGCCGTTAAAGACCCTTTTCAGCAGAATTTTTTTCCGCCACTGATCACGCCCAGCTGTGGAAAATCGTCTGATCCGTCCACCCTTTGGGCATCTGACACACACACACACACGCACACACACACACACATATATATATATATATATATTAATATATATATATATAGAGAGAGAGAGAGAATATATGGTCGTTCTGAACCCTGATACGTACGTACACACTTATTTGCATGGATCTAACTACCAAATGTTAGATCTAGCTGTTTAGATGTATTTAACATGGCTTAGGTTTTATCATGTAATGGTGAAAAATTAAATGGTTTAAAAAAAAATGGTGATTTTTTTTTAGAGATAATTTAAAAATGGTATAAAAGATCATATTGGAGGCACCTTTAACACAAAAAAAATAGTAAGTAGAATATGCTAAGTATAATTTAAAGTTTAGAGAGTTTGATAGAACATGAAGTGTTCACTACAAGATGTTATGGTAATTCTGTAGTATGTAGTGTATATGTGTGCGTGTATATGGTCTTCAAATTTCATCATTATGTATACTTGTCACGGCCCAATCATCCCATAAATCAGTTATCATTAGGAGACATGGTTTTCATTTGAAAGTTCAGGGCTGGTTCAAATGCTAAACAACAAAGATTCTGATTACCAGGACCCGAAGAATGGCATGCTGGCAGTGCAGACGCTGCGGAACAGCATCATGGCATCCACCCTCCTTGGCACAATGGCAATCATGCTAACCTCCATGAACGCCAGCTTGATGACCAGCAACTCGATTGGCCTATCATCAGAATCTGACGGATACGGTGGGGGGTTCATATACGGCAACAGCAGCAAAATGGGACTATCAATCAAGTTCTTTTCCATACTCCTCTGTTTCCTTACAGCTTTCCTACTGAACGTGCAATCAGTAAGGTACTACAGCTACTCCGGGATCCTCATCAACGTGCCACTCAAGAATCACTCGCCAACGCTAACACCAGCGTATGTGGCGAAGATCATAAACCGTGGCAGCTATTTCTGGTCGCTTGGACTCCGAGCATTCTACTTCTCCTTCCCTTTGTTCCTCTGGGTTTTTGGTCCCATACCCATGTTTGTTTGCTGTATAGCACTGATTTGCTTGCTCTATTTTCTTGACATCACCTCTGACAAGACATTAAGTGCAGAAATCCAAAATGTAGAGCGTGAGGAGGAGGCCTTAAAATGTATGGTATAGAAAAAGGAGAGATTCAATATTGATCTGGTCGTTGTATCGGAGAGAAATCTGGCAGGAGATTTTATGTGATCTTTTATATTGTCTTCTAATGCATTGACTATACACAAAATGAGTAATGCGCATATGGGGATTAAGGCCCAGTTAATTTGGAAACTAGTAGTCAACAGTGGGAAGTGGGGAATACTCATACCCAAAGTTGTTTGAGATTGATGCAGTTCTAGGAAATAATGGAACATGGGGTGATATTTGATACCTCTAATTCTACATTGAAAGTGATGTAGGATCGATGCAACGAGCACTAGAGAGGGGGTGAGTAGTACTTTTAATCTTCACTTTTGAATTTTTAAGAAATTCGAATACTGCAAAGCAATCACACACAAAGAACACCAAATTTTTATCCTGGTTTAATCTTTCGGACCTACATCCAGTCCTTAAGCAAAACCCGTTTAAAATTTTCACTATCACATTTGTGTCATCACAAGAACAAACAGACTAAAACCGGTCTCACTTTCAGCAACAACACTACTGAAAGCAAACTTATTCTTTAAACCAATGAAACTTTATCTTTTTAGAGAAAAATTGAAATAATCAAATTGCAATCAACCTACAAGCCTTTCTTATGAATGCAAATGGAGTGGAATATGCTTCTAAGGTTGCTGAAATACTTAACTCACAATTTCACTAACTCACAGAAAGAATTGTTGTGAAAATACTCAACGAGTGAGAAAACAAATACTTGAATGAATAAGAGTGAAAATCAAAGAATTTGATGTTTTTCTTGATAATTTTGAGTGTAGATCTCATTCTTATTTATAGCTAAAGAATTCAAGATGATGGTACAAAGGAGTGTTAAATAGAGGTTTTTGAACAGTAAAAAATGTTTAAAAAATAAAAGAATGCAACTTTTGAAAGTTTCAAAAAATGACTATATTAGTCGACTGAAATAATTATTAGTCGACTGAAATCAAATATTAGTAGACTGACTATTATCATCAGTCAACTACTGTATCTAGCCGAACAGTTTTGAATTCTGGATTTTGAAACTTAGTCGACTAAAAAAAAGTTAGTCGGCTGATGAAAATCATCAGTAGTCGATCAGCAATTTGCTCTACTAGCCCTTAACTCATGTGGATCGATTTGTATATCAAATAAAATGCAACAAAGTTTAGGATTCCAAGATCTTTGTTAATATGAAAGCTGACCAGGATCATGAATTCCAATGTTTCTATTGGTTCTTTCTTCTTTTTTGTGAAAGAGCGCGGCGGTGAGTTTTATATATTAATGAAAAAGAAAAAAACCTTAATTAAGTAGCATGGGTGCAAGGTCGGCCATTTACTGCCCATGGCCAATCTGATATCATGCTGCAGCAGATTAATTCAATAACAAAAATAAATGCAATTCTACATGAACTTACTGTTGATGAGATTGTCTTAAACAAATCTTAGAATCAAACTGATATGAAATCTTCATAATAAACAGCGAGAGGGTTGAGTCAGCTAATGCTACGGTTATGAGATTGCTAGTTTGATTCAGCTTTCTTATATTTCTGGGCTTCCCAAGCTGTCTGGAGCTCTGCAAATTATGACTTTTATTGCAATAACTAGAGCATAGGGAACAAAAAGCATCTCTTAAAAGTAAAACCAAAACTTGTTACAATCCTACGGAGAGTATAATGCCTTTAAAAGTAAAGTGACTAGGTATGCAGTGCTGTAGAAATATTGGGTTAACTAAAAACCTCAGGTGGTAGTGACTTGCACTAAGGCTTCATTCAACTGTAATAAGCAACCCAACTAGAGAAGATTATGTTATACTTCAAGATTACACCTTAAGATCATCTTAGACTCATCTTTGCACATCTACTGCCCTTGCAAAAGTCATAAAATGACTAAAGCAAACAGAGAAAAGAATTTCAGCTACAAAAAGTATTGATATGCCAGCATATATATATACCAGTTTTACCTATGTCGGTGATATTTTGAAAATATCGCTTTAATATTAACTATTTCACGATAGCCAAGAATATCAGGAATATCTCGTGACATTTTCAAAATATCGCCAAAAGTCAAAATATCATGATAATATCACAATACTTTTGGGAAAAGACTCTTTTTTAATATTTTAAGTTTGCATTTCATACTTTTTTGTTTTTTTATATTTTTGGAAGCAAAATAATACAAAACATTAGTTTATTATCTTTTTGGTTATTAATTGTATGTTTTTCAATTTTTTAAACTCTCAAGATTTTTCTGAGAAATACAAACATTTGAAAATCTTTGCAAGAAAAACCATCACCAAGAAATTACCTTTAATAATGTAGACTATGATATACACCAATATCTTGATTCTTTTAAAGAAATATAAATTAATTAAGGAAAATATAAATATACGTAGCTTATGTGACTTATCCCATTTTCCTGAGATAAAACACTAAAATCATGATATTTGAAAAATATCACAATGTTTTGTGTCATTTAAAATGGCAACCAAAATCACTTTTTTTGCTATGCTTGCACTACAAGGATGGGGTCAATAGCGCCCTCTTTATCAACGATAAAAAATTTCGCTGCTATTGATCAAGAAATAACGTTGAGATGTTTATCCCCCACTAATTGATAGTTAATAGCAGAGACATAAAAATATCATTGTTATTACTCTGCTATAGCTATGCATGTCATTGCTATAGCTTCATCAATAACACTGATATTTATGTCCCCACGAATGCCTTGACATTGCACATATCTCGTTATTAAAGATCTATGTATAACGACAAGATTTTTTGGCAGTTAGATATTATGTAAAAACATATTAACTGATATATTTAACAACTAGAAGATCTCGCCATTATTGATAAATAAAGACAAGATCTAGATCTCGACGTTTTAGGGTTACTATATAACGACCACAATTATGTCGCTATTATAGAGTGAGGTCAAAGCCCCATTTGACTAACATTTGGGATTTTTTTTTAAGAGGGGGGGGGGGGGACCGGGGGCCTCCTCTCTTTCTCTTTTTCTCGTCTCTCACTGTTATCTCGTCTCTCGATCCCTAGTATTGTCTCATTTTCTATTTATAACAAGAATTTTACAATATAGTTTCTTATAGTCCCATGATACAATGATTCTAAATGTCCTATAATTTATAATAACATTCTTATAATTATTTACTTTTTTTTATGATTTGAACTCTTTTCAAGGAGAAATTACATTTTTCATATGATAATTGTACTGTTATCCTCTTCAATCTTCAGCCTGTATTAGTTAAATTTGCTAGAGGTTGTTGGCTGGGTGACTGTTCAGCTATGAGTGTGAAACTATGGTTTGTTGGCGTGACCCCTAATGTAGTTTACAATATATTCTGATTAGTGATTTAATCTCTATTTATTTTTATCTTTCTGATGAAATGTATTATCTTCTTAATATAGAATATTAAAATTAAATGCTTCTTAACTCGTAGTTAATTGCTAGGCATCAATTATTGTTCTTTAAAAAAAAAATATTTTCTTTATTGGAATATTCCTTTTGTCTCTCTATAACTAATCTCATTTTTTTATTCTCACCTTACAGTTTATAAATTTCAATGATACCATATGATTTGATACTTTTCTTTTTGCAATAAAATCATAACTATATATATTCAGCCAATGAATGTGCTTCTCCAAAGCCTCCAGTTAATAGCCTTTTTCAATGACAAACTTGTTCTCAAAGGGGTTGGACAAAACCAAAGATATGAGCAAAAAAATTCTCCAAATCCTCCACTTTTGAAAATTCTGGAGACATTCCTATGAATGAGAAATGGGGATTCTATAGTAAAAGGGTTTTAAATACCCCCAATCTATCAAAACATTAGTATAAAAGTAGTTAGAAGATATGCAAATACACACACAACTGTATTGTTTTTTTATTTTTATTTTTCAAAGGCCACAAACCAATGTTCTATATAGACATATGCATGCGTATGTATATGTTATCACTAATAACGGTAGCAAGTATCCAATGCTTGTGTATGCTTCATGTGCACGTCTCTCCTTATTGATTTATTTGTGACAATTGTGCTTGTACATTACATGTGAGTTTGAAGTTATGCAAACCTATCTTAAATATATTCCCTTCCTATCTTGATTATATTTTGGTAGTCTCAGTTCAGTAGAGCAATGAACTAAATGGTGTTTTGGTTGTCATTGACCCAAGCACAAAGTCATGTAATTATGATATAATATTATATATACAACCAACTTTGTTATATGAAGGAGCTTTTATCTATTTTATGATTTGTAGACACTAGATTTTGATATGCCATGTTACTAAAGTAGAAAAGCAAGAGCCTAGGCAAGCTACGGGAACTAGCACTTGTTTGTCATGTTGCATGCTTATCTGAAGTTTGGTATATGTTTGACATGTTTTGATTAGATTCACCCTAAATCCTAATATTCTCCTAGTTACAAGGCTTATTTTCATGCACATTTCTTGTCTTGAACGTGTCCTAGTTATAAATGTGGGGGTGAGAATAGTGTATCTTGTGGTGTTACTTTTTCCTGCTAACTCCGTGGTCTTAGATCAATGGTGCATGTACCGTAGGCAATAAGCCACTCCATGATAAACATTTGAATACTGCTAGTGTTCTTTGGAAGTCATAAGCCACTTCTTTAACATTTTGACCATTCTTTGGAAGACATAGTTGAAGTTGATGCTATTTCTATTTCAACTCCACTTGATGGCATTCCTTTGAATTTTGTGCAATCGGGCAAAGTATCGATGATATTGTTAAAAGTCTTCACAAGCAATTTCTAGTTTTGGCTGATTGAGCTTTATCTAAACTTTGCATACAATTAATCAATTCCTACAAAGTAAGCCCACTGCTTGCTTATTAAATTATGCTTGTTGTATATTTGAGTTTAACTTTTTAGAGATGAATTAAATTCTGAAATCTACATGCTATATTGACTCTAGTTATAGTTTCTTTTTTTATTTGTACTTTATGGATCCCTGATAGAATGCTACATGCTAATTAGGTTCTGAAATATATTTTTTGAAATGGATGCTTATATGCCTGTCCTTATGTTTTGAATGAGAATTAAACTTAGTTTAGAATTTTTGTGATTTGTTACTCTTGGATAAATTTAATTGATCTCACTACAAGAAATCTGTGGATTAACGATGGATGCTATTCGTCGATAATCCATTGCAAATCTGTCGCTAATCCGTTTAGCGAAGGATTGGTGACGACTTAGCGATGGATAGCACCCGTCACAATTTCCTGGTCGCTAATTAGCGATGAAACTGATCTGTCACTACTTTCATCACTAATTCGCGATAGATTAGCAAATGTCATGATCCGTCTCTAAATAAGGACTGATTTAGTTTTGTGATAGATACATATTAGTCACTCAGCCATTGCTAAAATTTCACGATGGATACGTTTTCATCGCTAAATTCTGTTGCTTAATTAATGACGACGTAGCGACAGATTACATTCCATCGCAAAACATCGATTGATTCAGTTTTTGAGACAGATGAATATCTGTCGCTAATCCATCGCTACATTTACGATGGATATTAGCAACGAAAAATATCTATCGCTAATCCGTCATAAAATTTGAGGAAAAAAATTATTTGAAATAGAAATATCAAGAAAAAATTTCTCGTTATACAATTTATATAACATGTGTATAAAAAACAAAGTACACATAAAAAAGACATATACAAAGCATGAGAAACAAATTTAGCACAAGCTATAAGTGAAACAAATTTAACAACTTACTATAATCGTCGTCAAGTACTAATTAGCTACAAGTGAACATATACAAAGAGTTTCGTTTGAAACAACAAGTACTTGTAATAAATTCAATACATGAATCTAATCATCGCCAAGATTTGGAGCATCAACCACTTAATTGTCTCAATTTGCCCCTTCATCCATGCCTGCATCAACTCTTCTACGTTGATCATCTCCAGCATCCTACAAGAGAACTAAAATGTTAGTATTGATAAACAAAATATAATGAAATAAATTATATGCAATGCATCTATTCTAAGAAAATCAAAGTAACATAGTTGAATGACACATAGATTAGCAATAAAGTGAAGAACATTAACAAAATTCAGATATGTGTTTTAATGCTGACAAAAAAAATCATGGTGATTCAATCATGCAGATATGTGTTCTAAGGTTGTCAAAAAAATGTCATAGTGATTCAAGCATGTATATATGGTTTATAAGGCTGTCAAATAAATGTGTTATGTATCACAATCATGCATATATGTATTCTAAGGCAGTAAAAAAACTTTCATAGTGATTCAATCATGCATATATGTGTTATAAGGCAGTAAAAAAACTTTCATAGTGATGAAATCATTATTATATGTGTTCTAAAGTTGTCAAAAAACTTTTATAGTAATTCAATCATGCATATATGTGTTATAAGGCAGTAAAAAAACTTTCATAGTGATGAAATCATGCTTATATATGTTCTAAGGCAGTAAAAAAACTTTTATAGTGATGAAATCATTCTTATATGTGTTCCAAGGTTGTCATAAAACTTTTATAGTAATTCAATCATGCATACATGTGTTGTAATGCAATAAAAAAACTTTCATAGTGATGAAATCATGCTTATATGTGTTCTAAGGTTGTCAAAAAACTTTTATAGTAATTCAATCATGCACATATGTGTTATAAGGCAGTCAAAAAACTTTTATAGTGATGAAATCATGCTTATAGATGTTCTAAGGTTGTCCAAAAACATTTCATAGTGATTCAATTGTGCATATATGTGTTATAAGGTTGTCAAAAATTTTATAGTGATTCAATCATGCATACATGTGTTCTAATGCTAGCAATAACAATTCACAGTGATTCAATCATTCATACCTGACTGGCACTAGAGCTCATGTTGAATGCAGACGAAGTTCTCCTGTCTCTAAAAAAGTTTCACAACTCATTATGGACAAGGTTGAAAATGACTTCATGTAAAAAGTCATGCATTGTGTGCTGAAGAAACTGGCGAACATCATCCCAAGAAACAACAGGGTCAATCGGACGATGGAAGTTGATACTGGCGGGAGAACTCTGAGAGCCTTGACTGCATGAGGCAACGACTGTTGTGGTGTTAATGTTACTCCCAAACCTAAACACACTACCATTTTTGGGTTCATCGGTTGCAGTCACCCATGCTGCAGGATCAAAAGACGGATGCTGAGTAGAGTCATCGCCATATCGCTCTACCATCTGCTGCTCGTATAACTCATACAAAGTAATGATTATAGTAGAAATCTATAATTAAGAATTATAATGTTTATGATAATGTAAATCATGGTAACTTGTATATTACAATATTTATTAATACAATAAATATATACCGTTGTTGCTTTTGCCTTCTCTGATATGAACTCTCCCGTACTCTTACATTTATGTGTTTCAACAAACACATCCTTGTAAGGCACAATGCCTCATTTTTTGACTTTCTGCAAGGTTAAATGATAAAATAATCGATTAGAAAGTATGCTCAAATACTTACAAATTTGACAATATATATATATATATATATATATATATATATATATATATATATATATATATATATATATATATATGAGTTATCATTTTCTTCTGGTGGCTTTCAAAAGTCCTAGAACCACCTGCGTGTAGATGGGCATCGAGCATCTTTGCTCGGTTCTGTACATCCTTTGCTGAACGATTTCAAAATTCATGGCTCGCTCACTTGTCACACATTGCATCCCAATAATCTATCCTGATAGTAGAAGGGTCATGACCCTTCCACTGCAGTGAATCATCTATCCCACTAAATGCTTTTATTGCTACCACTATTCATCGTTGACTTGTTTACACCATACTCTTTTGTATGGAATCGATAACCATTTACGATGTATCCGTTGTAACATTGCATAACTTTGGTCGGATCATTTTATAAATCACATATTCCTTGATCATTAACATCACCATGACAAACCTACAAGCATAAACAATGACTGTAATCATGACCAATTAAGTAACATATTGTTGTTTACACAAAAAGAATGCATGTCATCGTCCTTACCAACTCTTTCAACCATGCCCCAAACTTATTTTCACATTCTTTCTGTAGTTCTGAATTAGTGAGATATGAAAGTTCTCTTTGCAACTCTAGATCAAATCGTCTGCACTTAACAAATATTTATATTACCGAACCATGTACGCACTTAGTGTTACATATTAAGTATACTTACTCGATGTAGGGGTTGATCGCTGAGTAATAAAAAAGGATATAGATCTATCTTGCGTCTTGATCTCGATCTTCCAAGAGTCTTGACTGACAACTACCAAAGACATGCCTAAGTGGTTCTACAGTAAATTGTTCTCCATCATTATTATGAGGTTCAAAGTACATAGATGAGAAATTTGAAATCGCTTCTAAAGTGTATGCCTCACAAATTGAACCCTCTACTCTTGCTTTATTTTAAACCTTTTTTTTTAAGGTCAAACATGCATCTGTCAACAATATATATTTCGTAATACAATAAATTTTAAGTGGCATTAGCGAGAAAAATATAAATAAAAATATACCTTTCAAATGGGTATATCCACCGATATTGCACAAGACCACCAACCCTAAGTTCATATGGCAAATGTATGATCACATGTTCCATGACATCAAAAAATGCTGGCAGAAATTATTGGCTCAAATTATACTCTGACCTCAAATTCAGTAGTTGAAAAACTGCAGACAAGATATTATGACTCTCGCAACCATTCCACAATGGCTCATCAGCATCTCTAAGTAAGTCATAAAATCTACTAGCTGCATCGTTTGCTGCTTCTTCATCTACCCGAGTTAGTACATCACTAGGACCCATACCAGAACCTAGTTTTGGTCTTGCAGCATCAAATATCAAATCCATATATGGATTTGAGTGCACAACATCCACCCGTACGTCAAAATGATTCGAAAATTCTTCACCATGAAACATCCAATTCTGATAACCACTCACAAAACCCTTTCTGTATAGGTGATGTCTAACGCCAAGAAGTTCTACAAATCGATTATTCTTACACATCGTGCAGGGGCACCTAATCCGACCGATGAGATCCACTGTACTGACACTTGTCGTTGCAAATTCAATAAAACTGTCAACACCATTCATATATTCAAGCGATACCTCATTATCAACTATCTTATGATACATCTATTCACGATTTGCAGTCATTTTATCCTATAATGTTACGAATATTATCTTCACCAGTTAAAAGAGAATCATAATAATGTGTTGATGAAAAAAAATATCAAATTTATCTTGCATTGTTGGATATATATATATATATATATATATATATATATATATATATATATATATATATATATATATATATATATATATATATATATATATATATATATATATCAGAAAGATATTTAGAAAGATGAAATCACATTCATAAACACGATACATTCAATTTTAGTATGTTTTCATAATACAATTTCACATGGAGGGCATAATTAATTAAAAAAAAACTTCATGCAAGCATGGATACATGATACATGATACATGATACACGATACACGATACACGATACATGATACATGATACACACACACATATATATACTCATATATCACTACAAGAAACCTGTGGATTAGCGATGACCTAAATCCGTCGCTAATCCATCGCTAAACAGTTTAGCGACGGATTAGCGTCGGATTAACGACAAAAAATTTCATCACGAATTTTTCGATGCTAAGTAGTGCCAGAACTTATCCGCCGCTACTTTCGTCGCTAATTTGTGATGAACATGATCCATCGCGAGTCCTTCGCTATTTTAAATTAGCGATGGATAATATCCGTCGCTAATCTGTCGTTAAATTTAAAAAAAAAATATATAAAAAAAAATTGCTCTTTATCAGCGCATTCTCTGGCAGGGAGCAATTTTTTTTCACAAAACCGATGCGTTCTGGCGTCGGGACGCTCTTCCGCAGCGAGCCAGTCACGGCGGACACGGACGGGAGTTGATCTTCGAGGGCCGACGCCATTGAAGAAGCCGATCTCCGTAGAGGAGGAGACACAGATGGGCCTGTGCACGAGCTTAGCAAGACTCACACGGAGGCCCACAATGGAGATGAGGAGGAAGAGCATGCCCTCGACGAAGACGACGACCAAGGCACTCTTGAAGGGGATGTTACCAGAGTTGTGGAACCCAACGACGGTGTAGGCGAAGTAGGCGCTGGTGCCCATGCCGGGTGAGAGGGCCAGAGGGAGGTTGGTGAGGGTCATCATGATGAGGCAGCCTACGAGCAACGAAGCGACGGTGGCAACGATGAGGTCCTTCCTTATGCGGTCAAGGCAAGCGACGTAGCCAGGGGAGAACTTGCAGGAGGCGTCGGGCTGGACAACGACGCGGATGATGGAGGTGTCGTTGGTGCTCGAGCAGGAGGAGACGAGGACGGTTTAAATCGAACGGGGGGGAGGGAAAAACAGAGGGAGGAAAAATTTTGAACGGGGGAGGGAAAATTTCATGCCTCAGGTGAGACAGTTTAAATCGAAAATTAGCGAGGGAATTTTTTCGTCGCTAATCTATTGCTAATTAGCGATGGATTAGCGATGAAAAAATTCCCTTGCTAATTCCCTCGCTAATTAACATTTTTTGTAGTGTTTTGCGACAGAAAAAAGTTGTCGCTAATTCCCTCGCTAATTAGCGACGGATTTAACGACGAAGATATTTCTGTCGCTAATTTTGCAAATATTTTGAATGTTAGGGACAAATAGTTTTCTCTCGCTAATCCGTCGCAAATTTGCGACGGAAAAAATCTGTCGTAAATTGTCGTCGTTAATTAGCAATTTTCTTGTAGTGTATCACAAAGATATTTAGAAAGATGAAATCACATTCATAAACACGATACATTCAATTTAAGCATGTTTTCATAATATAATTTCATATGAAGGGCATAATTAATTCGAAAATAACTTCATGCAAGCATGAATATACGATACACGATACATATACATATATATATATATATATATATCACAAAGATACATTCAATTTAAGCATATTTTTATAATACAATTTCACATAAAGAGCATAATTAATTCGAAAATAACTTCATGCAAGCATGGATATACGATACACAATATATATATATATATATATATCACAAAGATATTTATAAAAATGAAATCACATTCATAAACACGATACATTCAATTTAAGCATGTTTTCATAATACAATTTTACTTGGATGGCATAATTAATTCAAAAATAACTTCTTGCAAGCATGAATACAATCACGTCAAACATTGCAATATATTCATATCACAATAATGTCAAGCATGTACCTGCAGCAAATACACTCAAATATTCTGGTAACTACTACCATGACTATTATGGACTCCGAACTACAAAAATAAGAGCACTTCTATTTTCATACATTCAAATCATGCTCAACATGATCTCCGAACTCTAGCAAAGCAGTCCTAGATATCCACAACTAAGTGAGTGTGTGAACAAGAAAGTGTTGCATCCAAAAAAGTAAATAACATGTGATACGCTTGCATCACTTACTCACTCCGGGTATTTATCAGATTTACATTGCTTTTGCCTTTGCATTTTTTTCTTATTTCTTTTTGCATTACATTTTTAGCCACATACGATGCTTAACACTTAGCATCGCGCAATTAGCTCAGCTACGTACCTGTAAAGCACAAATATACAAAATAATACATTACCAAATGATGTACTCATCCCTCTCATAAGGAGAGAATGCTACAACTGCACACACACACAACGACCAACTTTTCGTCACCCGAATAGACCTTCACGATTGGCGGATACAGGCCAAAGGCCCAGCGAGATGGATGGAGCTCGACTGGTACACGATCGCTCACTGCTATTCTCGCACAAACATTGGCAGAAAAGAAAAAGAAGAAAAAAAAACATAAAGAAGGGCTAATGGGGAATCCGGTACCGGCCGATGAGAACCACGATAGTGGAGGGCCTTCGGGTCGACACTCGTCAGGGAGACGAAGTGCGTCCTGATGACAACGGTGGTGCAGGGTGGACAAACGAAAATAGGGGAAGAAAATATGGGATGGGAGGTCGGCGATGGTCGGCCTGCGACGGCTTGGGCGAGACTCGGGAGGGGGAGGAAGAAGAGGAGGTCAGCGATGGCGCCGCTCCGGCGGCCTGCGGATGGGGAAGGAAGGAGGTGAGGAGAGGACTTGGGGAGGGGGAAGAAGATGAGGAGGCCGACACACAGCAGTGGTCGGGCGACGTGCACTGATGACACACGACGATAAGAGAGGAGTGAGGGAAGAAGGAGGAGGTGACGGGCGGCGAGCGACGGTGGCACAGAGTGACGGGCAATGATGGCACACAACGATGAGAGAGGAGTGAGGGAAGAAGGAGGAGGTGACGGGCGACGGGCGACGATGGCACACGACAACGAGAGAGAAGGAGTGAGGGAAGAAGGAGGAGGTGGCAGGCGACGGACGATGGGAGACGTGCGAGGGATGAAACAGAAAGGGAAAGAAATGGGCTCACATTAGAGTTTTATGAGGAAAATTAGGGACGGCTTAGCGACGAAAAAATTCTGTCTCAAAATCCGTCGCCAATTAGAATGAAGTAGCGACAAAAAAATTTGGTCGATCATCCGTCGTGAAGTTGCGACAGAGTTTGAGCCGGATTACATTCCGTTGCTAAGCTGTCGCTAATTAACAACGGATTTTGCGACAAAAATTTTTCCGTCAAAAATTCTGCAACTAATTCTAATTTTAGGGACAACTAATTTTCTCTCGCTAATTCATCACAAAATTGGGACAGATTATTTCCGTCGCAAATGTCCGTCACTAATTAACATTTTTCTTGTAGTGTCTTTTGACATGTGGGCCTTAGTTGGTCACATGTATTGTTTTATGATTCTTAAACACTGCAACATGTCTCCATCACAAGCAGCGAAGGAAGACCCTGTGTTGTTAGAAAGTCCTAATTGGTTGGAGGACTCATAACTAGACCTATAAATTATATGTGCAATTCAATATCTACCTAGAGTTGACAAATCATCTAGGGTCATAAAGGAAGTGTAATGTAAGTGCATGTGTTATTGCTTTATTTTCTGCCTTTGTATTATTTTTCTCTCTTAAATACGAGTTCAAAAATGTATATGGCTCTAGTTTATATTTCATAATTATGTGCTATCTTAACTCCATGATCTTGCTGCTGATGTTCATTTGATTCAATGTTGTTCTTATATGATAGTGAATATTTTTGTATGATTCAATTTTATACAGTGTAGTCTTATATAATATTATTTGCATAAAATTAACAGATGTTGGCATATCGTTCATGATGCGGAGGTGTGTATTCTTCATTCCTATAGATTAATTCACCACCTGCTAGCCAAGGTGAACACCTAGCTAGGATCGACTTCAGATTATAGGTTTATGATACTTCAAGGGAGGAAAAAGTGACTCCCCACACACCACAGGCTACTGCAACTCCAAAGCCATCAACGACGACCTTAGGTAAATATTAACGTAGTATTTTTTTATAATAATTAAAAAAATGATTACTATCATTTCTATTAAGATTTATTTTGCTTCTTACAAGTTAAGAATTGTAGAATCTTCTCAGTGTAAACGTGGGAAGAACAAATGAGTAGCCTACCAAAGGCAAATTAAGCAATGAAAGACATCAGTTACTATCAAACATGAGATGCAAGGAGTCGTGGGCGAGAACTCTACTATATTCTCTAGAAGACTTTCATGCATCATCAAGGAGTGATCCATACTCGATCACAACTCGTGGAAGAATGTCCCAGACAACGAGAAGATGCTGCTGCATGAGACAGTTTATTTAGGTATATTGCTTATGTCACAGGCATAAATTTTTTTTGCAAACGCGCAATGCGCCTAGTTTGTCTAGCTTAATGGAAAAAGGCCACACACAAATACTTTTTTATGTGCTAATCATTTCATTGGCTCTGCGCACCACCTCATGCACAACTGCCTAACAAAAGCTGATTAAGCACATCTCCAAATGCGTATTCTATCTTGTCTATGCCAATTATGTGCATAGTTGTAACACAACGGCTAGCAAGCACATAAATGCCTTAGCCTCGTATGCTATGGAGCATATCGAGACTCCATGGGTAAGCGAATAGAACAAAATAGACGATCCAATATACCAGTGGATCAAATTCGTACTTTTAAAGGTATCACACAATGATAAGTTTCTTAGTTCCTAAGTTTATTTTTTTTCATATAGTATAGTACTAAATATATTTAATCTAATAGATTCTTAATTTGCTATTTGCAGACTGAAATAGATGGGCATGAACCGATGTGAGTGCATTCTAAAAAGAGACACACACCCATTCAGATCGCACAACATTCATCTGTAGTGAAGTAGAAGACACCTTTGAAAGTAACTCACACTTTATTGTGCCACATTCATTCATTTTATTTTGTATATTAGCATTAGTATCCGATAACCAATTATTAATGACGTGCAAACGAAGCTGCAATATGTGGAGATTGAAAATTCAACATCTTATTCACAAGAAAGCCCATCAATGATGTAATGAGACATCTTTGCCAAGGTCCTTGAGGAGCTGTATAGACATGTGAAGAGGATGGGTGCATTTTTTTCTCCATCCAGATCATCCTACTCTAGTCACACCCAAATTTCGTAGCTATCTACTCAGCTGGAAGCAACACAGACGGATGCCCAATGTTGAAGAGATGGAATAATGCGAGAGAGAGAAGCTACTAGGAAACTCAGAGAGGAGATGTAAGCCTTCGTGAATGCACAAAGACAAAACCTCCCAATCTAAATATAAAGTTTTTAAATTCCTTGCATATATGAGAAGTGTATATGTTTTGATGAATTACTCTATGCTACAATTGCTGCAATTAAATTTTGATTTATATGAATATTGAAAGTATATATGTTTGTTGTAAGTAGGTTTGGAGATGATGAAATGAAGTGTAAGGGCTTTATATTTGAAGTGTGTTTGTTACATGCTTGGAGAGGATATAGTGGGTTTGTATTTGAAGTGTGTTTATTGCATGCTTAGAGAGGATGTGGTGGATTTGTATTTGAAGTGTGTTTGTTGCAGGCTTAGAGGGGGTTTGCATTTTGGAAGTGTATATTTATTTTTTGAAGTATATTTGAAGTTTTTATTGAATGCATGTTTGAAGTATATGTCAATAGTTTGAATTGTGTTGAATGTTTAAGGATGTATGTTTGAAGTAAACATTTGAGGATGTATGTTTGAAGTTGAATGCTTGAAGTGTATATTTGAAGTATAATAATTTTTTTGCTGAATGTATTTTCAGTTGTTAATTTTAGTATATTTGAAGTTTTTGTTGAAGTGTATATATTTGAATGTATTTTTTTTTAAACTAATTGGTAGTTTTTAATTTGTAGGTTTATATCTTATAACAACGACATTTTTGTCTTGCCATTATAGGCGAGGTCCCTTTTTTGCCGTTATAAGCAGCCTATAACTATGAGTTAATTATCTTTGTTGTAGCGTACAACGATGAATATGAATGTTATAACCTATAGGTAACCTATAATGGCTATCCAAAGATCTCGTCATTATAGTGTCTCTTAATGTTATAGGATACCTCACCTCTAAGAGTGTTCCTAGTTTCGGCGAGTAATCTCACTAGTTTTGGGTCACCTTTAACGGTGACCTATAAATGTCACTGTTTTTCTTTAGAGTGACTTAACGATGACAATTCTCACCATTATAGGCCAATAACAACAAAAAATAGAGCAATAGTGGCAAGAAAAATTGCCTATATTGACCCTCATCCTTGTAGTGCTGTCTCTATTGTTTGCCACAAGCTAAGACACAAAGCATGTGAAAAATAGAAAAACCCAAATAGACAAGTTGTAGTTTGAGTCTCCAACCACAACATGTGTTCGGCTAAGTGAATTGGCTTAAAGCAATCAAGCTAAAGAATGTTGCGATTCCGGTACCTGGTGTGTGCATCCCTTGCAGTGAGGACTGAAGCAGCAGGCTCCTTGGTAGGTGAGGGAGGCAGTCAATGGGTTTTAATTGCTTGGAGGCCAGCCATATGTCATGGCACCATTTCCTGCCAAGCACCAATATCTAAGCCTAGACTTTCTCCCATTACAGAAAAAGATCCATATTCTTTTAGACTTCAAAGTTCTTTTTTTTTTGTTAGGCCAAGAGAAAACCTTCCAATCACTGACTATATATTGGCAACCCTCTAGTTGAGGGAACCCTTTAGGTGCCTCTTGGCTCCTACCCGTAGGGGAGTAACCCACCTTCAACCTTTGCAGCAAGAGGCACCCCTTGTGGGTTTTGAGATCTTGACATCTTGCCAACTTGGTGACATTCACAAGACACTAGGAGTGGAAGCAAAGAAGGGGAGGGGGGAGGTGCGGCGTGCCAGGTAGGAATGCACACAAGCGGAGCCTGGGTTGTTCAAACTTGGCTCGTTTCAAAATAACTATATTAAAATTCCTTACCCGTTGAAGAAAAGGTGAGCACCCTACCCATTAAGGTAACAATAGCTTGTTGATTATTTTTGCAAATATATTATATACATACATTAACACGAGCTTAATCGAGTCATTTGAGCCCAACCGAGTTTAGCAGGTTGATCAAGCGCAACTCGTTTATGCACACCGAGCCTAGACTTGTGTTCAAGCTCGACTCATTTATATTCATGAATGAGCTCGAGCCGAGTTTAAACGAGTCGAGCTGGCTCAGCTCATTGTGCATCCCTACTTGGCACCCTTCTATGCTAGCTACCTTAGCTGATGGGCTTTACTAGGCTAACCGACAATGCTTCCTTGACCCAGTTTGACATGCGGTTGTATGACATTGATTTTTGCATCCTCGGAAAAACCTAAATTTCGACTATTCAAAAGCTGTTTCCCCCTAAAAATAACATTTAGATCACATCCATGGGGTCAATTGGACAAAAAAAAAATTTAAAAAAATTATAAGTTGCTAAGTAGTTTGCACATAAAAATGATTGTAGCAACTATTAGCTTATATATATATATATATATATATATATATATATATATATATATATATATATATATATATATATATATATATATATATATATATATATATATATATATGAGAAGGTGGTAGTTTCTAACCACTTTTATAGGGGTTTTCCATGTTTTCCTTAAATCTTAAGGTACATATGCATTCAACATGCTTGATTTTATAGGAATCAACTGTTGGCTCATCCGATTCATAGGTTTTTATAAGGTTTTAAAAATTAACAATCTAAGATTTTATTAAATATTCATCTGTCGGTATATATACATAGGAATCGACTCTTGGATCAACCTATTTTGATATGCAGGTAGGTTTGCTTTGGGACTAAAAAATTGACAATATAAGATTTTTTTAATATTCAAGGCTTAAAAAATCATGTTTTTCATGTAAAAAACATAATCCAAGTGTCATTTCCTTGTAAATTGACTGTGCTGAACACATTTACGTGATCAAAATTAAGTAATAAATGGGAAAAACCCTTTGAAATCTTGGTTAACATGACACTTTGCTAGAAAAGCGGTTACCATGTCATCTTCTTTCTCTATATATATAGTGAGTGGTAGCTGCACAACCCTTAGGTGCACAGCTACCTACGGGACTCCATTCGTCGCCCATCTTGCACACCTAAGGGACTCCACTCGCCATCCATCACAAGCATGATGGACGGCCAACAAAAAAACATAGCGAAAAACTTGTTAAAATGCGAGTTTTTCACCTTTTAAGGCTTGGTGGTCAAAACACTGTTACTAAAGGCCCCAATTTTCATTGGAGTCTTCAGTGACAGTGTTTTGACCATTGCTAAAGGTCAAAAATGCCCAAAAACATGCATTTTTGTGTGGGCCATCCATCAAGGCTGTGATGGACGACCATGGTATTTATGGATGCTATATTGCACCTAATTCTTGATTTGACAGTTACGCTTCTATCTAGAGTTACTAAGAAATGAAATGGATAAGAAGAGGTGCGTGAAGAGAAAGTTGGGGGAAGCAAATTTCTTCATGTCATAGTGACAAAAAAGTAAAAAAAATGCCAAAATCTCAGCAGCAAAAAACTAGCAGAAAATAAATAAATAAATAAATAAATAAATAAATATATATATATATATATATATATATATATATATATATATATATATATATATATATATATATATCACTTTTTTTTGCAAAATTGCGTCAACACATCCGTCACATGCTTTAGTGCCGTGCACCATGGGTACTTTGCGGCATCAAACTATATTACATATGTTACATATATTTTAAAATTTTCTCCATGTATTGTGATAAAATTCACAAAACAATGTTCTATAAAACTAGCTTGCACAAATTCAACATATCATCTTTTCTGATATATACTGATCTTAATGCAATTTGACAAGTTCTAAATATTTTCCCTAATATTATATGTATGTATGCCAAGACTTTTTTTAAAAATAAAAAATTTCCACAATATAAAATTCAAAGGTTTTTCCTTGCCAAAATAATTCCGATAATTAGACAACTAGGGATTACAGAGCTGATCTACTGAATCACTGTTGGTGGGTGTTATGGTGTGGTTACTGATCATTGTTTCCATTGCCATCATTCAATGTTTGGATTTTGTTTTTTTGAGAAATAAGATGACATTTTCAATAGCTTCACGATATTTGTCATTTGAGATTTTTAAAAATTGATACAATCGCGAGAAAGCACGATATTTTTAAAATATATTGAAATTATCACATTTTTATCCTGATGTCATTGGGATATTAACGTGATATTTAAATTTTATATTGTAATATTTTTATATTTTTTATATATATTTTTATAATTTTAAATCAAATATACCAATATTTTCTCGATTTGTTTTCAAAAAGCAAACTTTTAAATTTGTCACGAGATTTGTGTTTATTTAGAAAATCCAGCTTGTGACACACTCACATGGCATGCTGCCATACTCATCCAAAGATTGCCGTATATGTTAAAAGGGTCTGTCTTGCTCTATGCTCGTGTAAAACACACCCACGTGGCCTTCACGTGAAATGTGGTAGGTGAGACCCTCACCAAAAGATTGCGCACGCGCACACTCAAGAGCCACAAAACGGTTCCACGTGTCATATGATCATACCGTATGTGTCAACATCGTATTTGTGGAGCCCGCATTGCCCATCCTCGTGGGGACCATTCGACTCCTCACGTTGGTCCTGGAGGGATTGAAAAAAGGCCTCTTTTTTTTGTGTGTGTGTTGGAATCGCAGATGCATGTCTTCTTCTCTTGTCAATTTTGTTGTGCTTATATTATAATGTTCTTTGTTAGTTGATAAGCTCCACTTAATTTAGATGCCTATATGGCAAATCATACTAACTTTTTATAATTTTTTAGTAAGCAAGCTAGCGTTAGGCAACCCCCCTTTAAGTTCATTTTACTTATATATATATATATATATATATATATATATATATATATATATATATATAGAGAGAGAGAGAGAGAGAGAGAGAGTAATGGGTAGGTGCGAAATGATACCTACTAAATGAGTTTTTCAAGGTTTTTTTTCATTTTATTTTTAAATTCTGACCGTGAAGATGTGATCTGTGTACTTGATTTTATAGGGATCAACTCTTGAAGTATTTGTGGGTTTGTAGAAGATTCAAAAAATTAACCGTCTAAAAGTCTTTATAAAATTTTGAGGCTCCAAATATCATTTTTTTCATTGAAAACACATTATTCAAGTATGGATTTCTCGTAAAATAGACCATGCTCAACACATTTATGCCGTCAAAACTGTAAAAAAACACTAAAAGAACAAAAAAACCCATTTAGCACATATCAATTTTGCACATATATATATATATATATATATATATATATATATATATATATATATATATATATATATATATATATATATATATATATATATATATATATATATATATATATATATATATAGGGCCACTAGAATATGTTAACTGAAAATATGTGAATAGGTGTGTAAACTAGGCATTTTCAATACATTTTTTTGCAAATTCAATCCTATAGATGCATTTGGCATGGTCCATTTGTTAGAAATCGATTGTTAGATTATGTATTTACGTTGAAAAAATATGAGTTTTTGATGCTTGAATATTTACAAAAATTCCAAGCTGTTGATTTTGATTCCTTAAAAGATCATTTTTATGCATTGTAATCGGGTGATTCAAGAGTCTGTTTTTATATAACCAAGCATCTAGATCACATGTGAATGGTAAAATTTAAGGAAAAAGATAAAACCCATGAAAATTTGGTATAGTCAAGTTCCTATATTTTCAGTTAACATATTCTAGTGGCCCTATATATATAGTCACTGTGATATGAAAACTAGAATATGAGAACCAGAAATATGGGCATTCCCAACAAATGTTTTGCAAATCCAACCATATGCCGATGTACTTGGCATGGTGAATTTGCTAGGAATCAACCATTGGATAATGCATTTTTCATGAAAAAATGCAATTTTTGAATGCTTGAATATTTATGAAGATTATGAGCCACAAATTTTAAAGCCTTGAAAAAATATCATCTATGCATCAAAATCGGATGATTCTAAGTGTGGGTTCTTATAAAACCAAGCATCTAGATATCATCCATTCAGTTAGATTCAAGAGAAAAGAACAAAAAGTCTATGAAAATCACAGTTCACACATTAGTTCTCATATTCTAGTAACTCTCTCTCTCTCTCCATTCAATGCACAAAAAAAAAAAAATCCCAAATCCCAGCTTGCCTTTCAAAAAAAAAATGTTTCATGTCCTGCATAAGACCATTCAATGCACAAAAAAAAAGGAAAAAGAAAAAACTTGTCCACAATAACTAGTTTTTTTAGGGGAATCCCAAACCCTCATTTTTGCCGCACACTAGAGAAAATATGTGGAACCCGCACATTTAGTCAGAACTTTTCTTATTCCAACTGTTTTCCCTACAATCAAGCTGTGGTCAGTAGGGGTGGCAATTTCTGACACGACCCGCCAACCCGCCTCTTAGGCGGGTTCGGGTTGGGCTTAAGCCAACCCGTTTAATAAACGGGTCGACCCGCGTAACCCGTTTATTAAACAGGTCGGGTTCGGGTTGGGGGTATGCCAACCCGCCAACCCGGCTGACCCGTTTAATAAACGGGTTAGGCGGGTGGGTCAACCCGCCAACCCACCAACCCGACCCGTCAACTCGCCAACCCAACCCGTCGACCCGCCAACCCGACCCGTCAACCTGACCCGCGAACCTGAGAACCCGTTTACCCGACCCAACCCATTTATTAAATGGGTTGACGGGTCCTGTCGGGTTACCCGTTTATTAAACGGGTCGGGTTCGTGTTTGCCACAGCCGACCCGTTTAATAAACGGGTCGGGTTCGGGTTGAGGTATGCTGACCCGCCAACCCGTCGGGTC
The DNA here is from genome assembly GCF_984573655.1 of Nuphar pumila. Lineage (NCBI taxonomy): Eukaryota > Viridiplantae > Streptophyta > Magnoliopsida > Nymphaeales > Nymphaeaceae > Nuphar > Nuphar pumila. The sequence continues at coordinate 80,531,464 of NC_143263.1, read as the reverse complement.
GACCCGCCAACCCGACACGATTGCCACCCCTAGTGGTCAGGGCCTATGAGGAAGAGATTAATTATCACAATTGTGATAGATGAGAAAGTTGGTACGGAATATACTCCAACCAATTATTTCACTACCCTTGGCTTGAATTCCTTCACAAACAAAGGATATTCGCCAATTCTTTCTCCGGCAAAAAAAAATTTACACATGGTCAATTATTTTTTCTATATTTTGTGCCTCGTTTCCCTTGCCAGTCGACCCCACAAGAATAAAATATTGTCAATTTGAGCAGCGAAGCTGCTATGAATCCAAACTAAGTTGGAATTTTTTAATCAATCATCCCAAAGATTGATTTTAGAGATTTTTTTTTTAAACATCTAAATGAATCGATTCAGGGCAGAATCAGCTCGATTCATGCAATTCTACTGACTCAGCTAAAAATGGCTGATCTTTCTAAAGGGCTAAACCAATGCCTGTCTGGTTTTCTTAAGGAGCAAATTTGATCTGAATCAGCCGATTCAAATTGATTTTGATAACATTGTTACAGACATGCACATGGAGTTTTTGTATCGATTATAGGTCATTGAATGCGATTAAGGCGAAGGATAAGCACCCTAGGAGTCGACGTCATCGCGACTCTATTGATAACAAATACAAAACAATGACAACAAATTAAGGGAGCAAAGCGACCGATTAGAGAAAAAAAACAACACCAAAAAGTAGAGGAGCAAAGCCACCAATCTTTTTTTTTCTTATTGAATGGATATGGCCCAATCCAAAAGAGGATTGGAGGTCACCAATCCTCATTTAACTAAAACTCCCAATATTTCTCTCCCTCAAAAAAAAGTTTAAAACTCCCAATATGCACCTGTTTGTAGCAGGGCTACAAGCTTGATGGCCACTATACTTGTATTGTAGTGCTTGTACTGGCGTCTGCATGCGTAATCCCAGCTTGAATAATAGAAAAGGAAAAAAACAAAAGGTGGTCCTTAGTCTTTTGCAACACATATAAGATAATGTTGGCAATCTCCAACAAGTTGACAAAAGGATGACTGTCATTGAAGGCTCTTTCGTCACTGATGACATAAACCGTCATTTTCATAACATGACGTTTGAAAGAAGCCCCAAGATCTAGGGCTGGTAAACGAACCTAGCAGCTGGTGAATCGGCTCGGTTCGGCTTCTTGTGAACTTGCTCGTGATCGGTTAGTATAGCTGGCAAGATGAGCCACGAGCAGCTTGATCGTTTAGCTTAATTGAGTCTAGCCCGAACATAGGGTTTTCGGTTCGGGAGAGCTTGTATAAATAAAAATAAGTATAATATATAAAAACATAAAATATATATAAAAAGAAAAAAAACAAATGAAAAATATATACATAAAATATGAATTGTTAAGTGTAATATAAAAAACATATAAATTTTAAGTATAATATATAAAAATATATGTATTTTTTACATGAGCTGTCGTGTTTTGCAAGTCTCGTTTGATGGCTTGTCAAGGATTGATGTCTATTAATTCTTTACGACTTTATCAAGTCTAACATTTGTTTGGCGGATTTTGTGTTTCAAATGTCCGTTGTTTGGTGACGATGTGCGAATAACTGGAACAGACACCGGGATCTCGCCAGAGAACTCGAGCTCTTCACCAACAACAACCATCCTCGCTACCAACACCCCCAATTTTCAGCAGATGGTCCAAGGCATCGCAGAGGGCTTTGACTACTGTCCTCACCACAAACACTACCAATTTCCGGCAGATGGTATAGGAATTCACTGGCATCTCCGATGACTGCAAAACCCTAAGATGCATAAGACCCTAAATCCGATGGATCAACACTGGAAAAATCTGGAAAATCAGGGGATCGAAGGATCGCGTAGGGCTACGATATATACCAGAAGTTCGTTTGTTGAGTTGATAAAACGGAAAAAACAAGATATTTTCCATCAAATTTCTCTAAAATGTACCGGAAATTTCACTGAAATTGGCTACTTCAAAAAAAAAAAAGAAGGAAAAAACTTCAAAATACACTAAATTTTTAAGATTTTATCATTTAAAATGCAAAAATATCTCCCGATCATTCGGAGCTTCAATCGTAACTTCTCTCTCGACTTTTGCTTCTGGGTTCAACTTTTATGATTTATGCCTCATGAAACAGTAAAAATCTCCAAAAATCTGTTTCATGAAACAGTAAAAATCCCCAAAAATCTTACGATTTTTGCTGAGCTCTGCAACCTCCAACTCTGAGGAGGACGACGAGCGAGTTCAAATACAGAAGGCGCTTTGCAGGAGCGTTCATTTTATCAAAGCCTCACGGTGGTGGAGCTTTGGATGCAGGAGAAGGAGGAGGAAGATGACGGTGGCGGAGACAGACTTGCCTCTCCCCCTCTGTCGGCTGCCGAGATCTTGCCGGCCTCGCCTCCCCCTCCGCCGGCAATTGCTGCACGGGAGAGAGAGAGAGAAATATATGCCTTTTCTTTTTTAAAATTGCTCCCCGTTGCTGTTCTTTTAGTAACGAGGGGGTTGGAACGTAAATAACAGCACACGTCCAATGTTTGCCAAAAACTGCGGTCTTTTTGGGCTTTTTGTCCTGTGCGACGCATGAGACGTACCATCAAACAATGCCTTACGGACAAGCTGAGATCAAACTAAGCTCGCCTAAAAACAAACATGAGCCGAGCCACAAGCTCAATCCACTACTAAGGGAGCCTACCCCAAACATACCCTGTTCAGTTCGTTCAGCTAAAAGGTTGCCACGTTGGGAGAAGCCAATGTCACGATTAAAAAATGTGGAGGAAGAATTTGGGGTATAACCAATTCACTCAACATCACAATGCTTGCCAAACAAGGGCAAGGTTCTACACAAAATAGGAGCATCCCTTTCATGCCATACATCATGATTGAATCATATCTTCCCCTGGCCATAATAATTCGATGGAAAAGCTAGAAATTTCATTTCGATAATAATAATAATAATAATAATAATAATAATAATAATAATAATAATAATAATGGCAATATAATTCATGAATATGATGCCTCTCATAAAGCATGTAAATCTTAATACATGAATGGCTTCATAGAGTAGACCACACAAGGTTTATTACCCCTAGTTTGTCCCCATATGAGCGATCTCTTTGGCAAAGCTAAGCTAAGAAGCTTTCTGGGGTAGAGGGTAGGGTTGCAAACTGTTTGGATTTGGGACTGCGGTTTTTCAAATGTTGGCTGTTTCGGATCGGATTTTTTCAATGTATTTTCTGATCCAAAATCCGAACCGTTTGCATCCCTAGTGGAGGTGATGCTCGCAAAGTTTTACGCCACTGGAACGACGACTACTGACTAGCGTGGTCAGGTTTCGAAATGTTGCTTCTCCTTATAATAAACACCAAAAAAGAAAAATGACTTTCATTAGAAATTAATATCTTGGTTCCATGAAACTTGCAATTCTGAAGTGAGGAGCAACTACTACAACCTTTTAAGTCTAAGAAAAATAGGGTTTGTATACATCTTGTAAAGCAAGTGAAGAGAGCTGTGTGTTCGGGGAAAATCTGCATATATAATGAAACTTGACATGCATAAATAGGAAAAAATTAACAAAAAAAGTGCATATAAAAACATGAACATGATGACCAACACATATCATGTAAAAATATACATGCATGGAATAAAAAACTGGAAGGACCACCACAGCCCTCTGAAAATAAACACAAAAAGAAGAAGACACACAGTTTAACACTACATACGCCTTCGAAAAATCAACAATTACAAAGGCAAAAAGATAAACAAAAAACACAACCACCACCATCATCATCATCATCACCATCATGACTAGGAGAACCATGCCAGGACTTCACGAGAGACCTGTCTTTCTTTATCCCTAACACACTCCTCCTCCATCAATGGGGCTCTGCATAGGGGGCAATTTATCTTCAATAAACCAAACCAGCCATCCAAACAGGATCTATGGAAGACATGACTGCAACCCAACTTCCTCACCTCCTCCCCTTCCTTCATCCTACACAGGCACACCACACACTTGCTGTCCTCCCCACCTTCTTCCTCATAAAACCCATATCCAAAACTTCGGTTCTTCTCCAATTCCTCTGCCAAAACCACAATCCTAGCCAACCCAAGACCCAGATTCTCATCCAAACACTCATGGGTGTTCAAATGAAGAAACCCAAGTGAATTTAGGAAGAGAAATAGAAGAGATCTCAAATATGAGATCCAACTGGCTGCTGTTACAATTATGAATACAGGGATTGAATCAGATGCAGCATCACTCATACCTCCATAAATCCCCATATTCTCTCTCTCTCTCTCTCTCTCACACACACACACTAGATATTGGGGTTGCAGTATTCCAAATAATGAAAACTCAGACTCAATATATAAGAAGGGTGCACCCATCTTTGGGTGACGTGTGAATAATAAAGAAATAGGGTTATTTTTTAACAATCCCAATATAGTTGGAGTTGAGCACTTTTTCTTCCCTTGTCCCTCTTTAATGATTGGAGTTGTTTTGACCGACTGTTGTGAATCGAATCTGAATGACTCGCTTGTTTACGAAAAGCCATGTGACCGACTCGGAACTCATGCTTGAGTCTTCACGAGTCAAAATCACAACCAAGTTGAGCCGACTCGGGTTACTAATGGGTGGTGCAGTTATATACATTGATTCGTTTGGTTTAGGTCACTGTATTTGCTTGGGTTAAGTCCTACAAATCACAATAAACATTTGAGTTGCACACATTTGAAGACTAAAAGATAGTCTGAGATCGTGAAGTAATTCAAGTTATAGCTCTAAAATAGATAAGAATGAAAAATTAGAACTCCCCGTGTAGTTGAGATAAGGCTTGATGATGATCATGACCCTTGTTGACGCCTAGGGATGGCAATGGACCGGGGCAGGGGTGGGGGACATGGTCTCCACCCCTGCCCCCATCTCAAAATCTGGACCTCCATCCCTGCATGGGTTTAGATTTTAACCTCTACCCCGCCTGCATCTCCTTTTCATGTCTTCCATGCCCAGTCCAAACGGGGGCGAGGTGGGGCGGAGCCCCGTTTCTCCTCAGTCCATTGTCATTCCTTAGAAGGATTGGGGATGGGATGGGGCGGGGCGCAGGGCAGGGGAAAGCATAAGTTCATCCCCGCCTCCATCCCCGCACAGGTTTTGATTTTAACCTTCATCCCCGCCTTTATCCCCGTTTAATGTCCTTCATCCCCGGTCCAAACAGGGCGAGGTGATGCGGGGCTCTGTTCCCCAAAAACCACTGCCATCCCTATTGACGCCTACCACGCTAACCCGGCCACGACTAAGTTGAGAACAAGGTTCACTTACAAAACGAGAAGGTTGCATCACGAACCAAGTTAAGCGTCTCGCTCTGTTTGATCATTAGATGGTAGGTTGACATTATCATTAACCAAAATTACAATCTAACAGGTTACCAGATCATGAACTCCCAAAATCTTGGGTTTGAATTTCTACCAGAGAAGTCGTCATTGCCGTGATCATTTTGCCAACTTACAACCCAACAGCTCACAAGATCATGATCTCACAAAATCTTGGGCTTCAACTCCACCAGAGAAATCGTCAATTGTCACTATCATTATGCCAAATTTAATCCAACAGGTTACCGGATCAAGATCTTCCAAGATCTTGGCTTTGAACTTCTACTAGGGAGGTCGTCATTCTTCATTTAAATATCTGCCGACCTTGATATTTAAATATTTTTGTTGCCCAATTAGTTGATAATCATGGACTTATAATGCAATCACTATGTAATTTCTTTATTAATTAATCAATCTGGCTTGCATTGCATGTGTTGCTCGTGGAGAGGCAGGTCAGATAGGACCTGTTTGTTTTTTAGGTCCAGATCCATTTTGGCCCGATTTGGATGCGCACCTTATACGTCAAATTAATTTCTTAAACAAGATTGGAAGTTGAATCCCATATCGAACTAATCGGATCTATATGTGATCATATAGAGTCCAATTAGATCAACACTTGAGTTAAGTTACATTTGAGCTAAGTTGGTCCAAACCCAGACCCACTTGGAAGATGGATACAAGTCATGACTACCGAGTTCACTACTTTAAGCAATCACTGTGATCCGCAACTCAAAGTTCTGAGTATATACAAACTACTTTGAGCTCAAATGATCGTACCCAAGGTTGTTAAATGTGATGAGGCAAAGCGAGGCGTTGAGCCTGCGCTTCGCCTCTGAGGCGTATGCCTCAGGTACTGAGGCGTACGCCTCTCACAACTGGTATGGAAGTGAAGCGGTGGGAGGGGAGGCAGTAAGAGAAGGACCACGCGCCCAGCTGGTACGGAAGCGAGGGATATGCTGGTCGTCCGGTGGTCGGAGAAGACTGAGCAGCAGCTGCAGCACAGCAACTCCGGTGGTCGGTGGTCACAACTGGTCGGAGGTTGATGAGGGGCGCATCACAGCAACGCCTCAGTACCTTGAGCGTGCGCCTCACCTCTGAGGCGTGCGCTTCAGGTACTGAGGCGTATGCCTCTCACAACACTGATCGTACCCACCCACGTGTATTCGAGTCTTTGGTTCTTAACGAACTTGACCCGGAACCGGTGAACCAGGCTATGATCCAAGATCACACCCTGGAATAGGCAAGTCCAAAAATATCCCTTTCTTACTATTAGTCTCGATTTTTGACAGCCATCATTTGTATGTATTGTCTTGGACCACCAGAACTTGGGACCAGATACATATCCAAATTTGTTGGATCCATCCTTACCGCCAAAAAAGTCTGTTTTTGTGCTCTGGATTGGATCTGAAACTGACTTGGATTCAACAACTATTTCGTCTGCATGTCGCTAGAGAAAAAGGTCCACTTATTTCCGTTGGAAAGCTGATGCTTGTGATTGAAGGAATAAATTTTTTAATTGTTATAACTCTTATAGAGCGGGAATCTGGTGCCATCACATGGCACACTTTGAGTGTGCCTCTGCACCTGGCTGCCTTTCATCTGCTTTTGGGCTTACATCTTTCATCGTCAACCAAAGATGGAGGGCACCAGGTGCAGCGGCACACTCAAAGTGTGCCATGTGATGGCACCTGATCCTGCCTCTTATAGCACGCCCTCATCATATGGCACGCTATCTTCTTGGGCAAACGGTTGCTAGCGTGCCATATGATGTATCCACATGTCATGTGGTGTCCTCGCTATCCAATTAGGGGTGGCAATTTCTGACACGACCCGCCAACCCGACCCGCCAACCCGCCTCTTAGGCGGGTTCGGGTTGGGCTTAAGCCAACCCGTTTAATAAATGGGTCGACCCGCGTAACCCGTTTATTAAACAGGTCGGGTTCGGGTTGGGGGTATGCCAACCCGCCAACCCGGCTGACCCGTTTAATAAACGGGTTAGGCGGGTGGGTCAACCCGCCAACCCGGCTACCCGACCCGTCAACCCGTCAACCGGACCCGTCAACCCGCCAACCCGACCCGCCAACCTGCCAACCCGATCCGTCAACCGCCAACCCGACCCGCCAATCTGACCCGCGAACCTGAAAACCCGTTTACCCGACCCAACCCATTTATTAAATGGGTTGGCGGGTCGTGTCGGGTTACCCGTTTATTAAACGGGTCGGGTTCGTGTTTGCCACAGCTGACCCGTTTAATAAACGGGTCGGGTTCGGGTTGAGGTATGCTGACACGCCAACCCGACCCGCCAACCCGCCAACCGACCCGACCGGATTGCCACCCCTATATCCAATAGGTCCCAACCATATGTAATTGCACTCTACCTCTTGAAGTCTGCTGATTTGACAAAAGATAAATTTTGTGTGATTTCGAAATCACCACCATTCGTCCTAAAATGATGACATCAGCATTTTTTGGTGGTTATTAGGAATAACACTGGTGATTTGGAATGCAAAAAAAAAAATGCGTTTTGTTAAATCACCTTATCTGTCCTCTCCATTGAAAGATCCTTAGGGAGTGTTTGATTGCTTGTCCAAGCTTGGACAGAACACATGTCCAGCACAGACAAGACATATGTTCTGTCCAAGACAAAATAAATTTTCATTGTCCAACGTTTGTTTCAACAGGGTGTGTGTTCCGTGTGTCACATTTGATTTGTACAGACACATACTTAAAATGGGGCCGTGTCTCACATTTGATTTGCACACAGACACATACTTAAAATGGGTCGGATAGCTTCATTTCAGACCGTATCCGCTGCATCAAATCAGTGTTTGCACAAGTTTGGATAGGATTTTAAACTTGGGTGTGGATTTCATATTGGATCTAAATACCAAAATTGTTTAAAAATTGCATATTTTGCCAGAAGATAGAAATTCATATTCATTTGATATACACCTGCGAATTGGGTATATTATTGAATCTAATTCACAAAATACGTTTAAAACTTATTGATTTAACCCCCGGATATAGATCTCATATTGGATTCAAATACCAAAAAATGTTTAATATACACACGCAAAATGGGTATCATTAACCCATTTCACAAAAATATGCTTAAAACTTAATGTTAAAAAATATACACAGCCATATACACTATGCATGTATGTGCAGATTCAAAAATCAGGTTTTGCAATCACATATGCGCATACATGGCACCAAAGACTCATATGGAATCAGCATATACACATATTTTCAATTGGGTGTTGATGTAAATCGAGAGAGCTTGATTTACAAAAAAATATTAACGTAAAAGCTGAAAAAAATAAGAAATAACAAAAAATTAAAATAATTGAAAATTAAAATAATTGAAAATTAAAATAATTGAAAATTAAAATAATTGAAAATTATAAAACAATACTAAAATTTATATCATCTTCAACTCCCCTATGCATGTGAATTTCTCTTTTTATAGAAGAGAATTCATAATAAAAACAAATATGTAAGTGATAAACTCTAATTAAGATGAATATATATTTTAACTTTCTTAATTAGATATGGATCTCATATAGATCTAATATCCAAAATACAATCTAAAGAAATTAAAATGGATGCTTTATGGACCCAAATCTTCTGCTTTGCTCCTGCATCATTCTCCTTGGGTTAGAGAAGACTTTTTGTCAAGTCTATATCTCGCTTGAGCCTTTTTCAATTTTGTTCTACCTCGTGGGTTATGGATCCACAATACGAAATGAAATAACTTTCCAGCTTCAAAAACTGTGTAGACCAAGCAAGATCTACTCCGATATATATTTGAAAGCCCAAAATGTTCTTTCCAAACCATCCATAGAAGTCTATGAGGAGATAACCTAGATCTCTTGCTTCATCATCATAAGCTCTATATATTGCTGATGATGCACTCTAAACAAACGTATGTTCTGGGGCAGGTTTGGGTTAGTTGAGTGGGTACAAGTGAAGTTTGGATCTTGAAATGTGGTAAAACATGAAATGCTTGTTTTGAGATTAGGTCAACTGAATTTGGGTTTAGTTTCAGGATACGGTTTTCAGATATGGGCCTATAAGGGTTCAAGATGGAATATCCAACAAAATAGATTTAGACTAATCACATGATTTTGGATCCAAATATTCTTTAATTGGATATAGGCTTGAAATGGGCTCTAAAAGAGATTTTAGAGAAGGCTTCTCGAAACTGGATTTCACATGGACCTCTCCTATTTAGGCATGAGTAGTTTCAAGGACCTGTAGAGATCTTTCTAATTCTGGTTTCAATTTTGCTTCAATATACAATGTACATTTGATAACTTGTTCTAAGGTTATGAGATTGAGTTATTTTGGGCAAGAGAATGGGTTTGGAACAATTGTGTGGATCTTGAGTGAGGTTAGGACTTGGATAAGGGGATGAGTTTGAATAAGATCTGATTTGGTTTGAATGGTGATTTTTGTTATAGTTGGTATTTGAATATAGGTCATTGTTGATGTGAGTATGGGTCTAAGTCAATATTAGATGAGTCAAAATAGAAGTATTGAGGCTGATTTGATGGATTAGATTGACCACATTGGGTTTGGGTTTGACTTAATAGGTTTAGGTAGGCATTTAGAGCAATTTTGGTCAACACACATAGGTTTTGGGGTTGGATTTGGGTTGAAAAAGGGTTTTGGTTAAAAGAACTAGTTCCTGAAGGGTGAACCAAATGAAAATGAAAAGGAAAATGAGTTGGAGATGAAACAAACCACTTTTTAAAAAAACTGGTTCGTCCAACCCACTCACTCATGATGGGTTGAAGGATGACAGTGTAGAGGTTAGGGTTTTGATACCCACCCTCCACCACACGTGTTAAATAAAGGGGCCGGGATAGATTGGGCGGCCAGGGGTTGTCGACGACCACCCTTTGGTAGAGTTCCGACTGACGGGCACCTCTCCGGCGAAGGCTGGCTGAGAACATATAGAATAGGTGGTGGAGGAAATGTTGATAGGGCCACCTGCTGGTTAACTATTGCCATGTGTAAATGTTCTGATTGATCATATGGCCACGGGTCCTCTCTTGTTGACGACTAAGCTTGTCGTTAATCGGGATAACTATAAGACATGTGATCAATTGTTGCCGTTCTTGGGATTTTCCTTCACGAATCTTCCCTCCATTAAATCGAGATGAAAACCTTGCTTTGATACCACTTTAATATCAATCTAGAAGGCCGTATTTATGAGAAAACTATCAACTTATGATTATTCCTATTGTATATCTAGAAAAAGTTGAAAAAAAAGAAATAACAATAAATTAAAATAATTAAAAATTTAAAAAAATAAGAAATTTATCTCATCTTCAACTCCTTTAAATATATGAATTTTCCATATTTTTATAGAAGGGAATTCCTAATTAAGTGAAATCCATATCTTGACTAACTTCCTAATTAGATACAAATCTCATATAGATCCAATATCTAAAATACAATTTAAAGAAATAAAAAAATAAAAAATGAATCCAACGGGATCCTTTATATATCAAATCTTTTGCTCCACTCCTGCATCAGGTGTTTTGATTCATATGCATGTGCACATAAAATTTGTTTTCTTTGCTTGCATTCAAGTGCAAATCTTTGTCTGAGGGCCAATTTGTTTTGGATTTAGGGTTATTTGAAACCCTAATCCCCTGTTTTTGTTAAGGGTCTTGGAAAACCTTTTGCATGCATCCATCCTTGTTAGGGCGTTTAAAGCCCTAGTCTTGTTTTGGTGGACTAAGGTTTTTAAGGACTTAATCTTGGTCCTCAGATTGAGGGCTTCCAAAGCCCTAATAGCACTGTCTCTTTGTGGTTTTCACCTCTTTTCTCTCTGCTACCGTCTTCGGGGTGGGTAATGAATGATCAAGTTGAACTGTTGCGGGGGTGCTATGTGAAACCAATCGTTTAGGTCTCAAAAACATCAGTTTGGACTTTTATTTAAATATTTTAATTAATTATTTAAAATTTTAAGTTTATGACAAAATATGTGAATAATTTATATTTTATGTAAAATTATTTGACATTTAGATTAATTGATTGTTAAATGCGATGTGTAAAATCATTTGACACATTTTACTTTAGCATTGAAATTATTTTCTATGAATGAAATCTGGCAGGGGTCTGCCTAACCCCAGCTTGGCTTTAAAAAAAAAGTTTAAAGAGTAAAGGCGGGATCTAGTGAGGGCCAAGTACTCAGTAAAGTGGCTGGCTTTGGTTCTGCCATGTGTCCTGGGACTCACCTCTCCCTAGACGGTGGTCAGTTAACCACCACACATGGCGGCACCCAACTTGGCTGGGTTTTTGACATTGAATGTGCTATCCAGAGGGAGATAATCACATGATAAGGTTGCAGGGTTGACGAAGAAATGTTCTACTCTATGTGGTTCACAGCTACCATTCTACGACAGGAAGGTGCAAGACTTTTAACACAAACTTTTGCTGTAAAATTAATGCTCTCTCTCTCTCTCTCTCTATATATATATATATATATATATATATATATATATATATATATATAGAGAGAGAGAGAGAGAGAGAGAGAGAGAGAGAGAGAGAGAGAGAGAGAGAGTATCTCTCTATATAGCCTAGAGAGCCAGAGTTCACGGTAAGAAATATCTGGTGTATTTTTAAAATATATTTTGGTGAAAAGTAGCAAAATTCCTTTTTTTTAACAAAAAGAACGGATTGTAAAAGCTAGTTTTTACAATGATATATCACATTGCAACAAATTCTTTTCGTTATAAATTTAAATTGTCACATAAATATGCCCAACAATTTAGTTATTACATTCTATTATTCTTTGTTAATCAAATAGATTTGTATAGTAGTGATTAATGTCTTAGCTAAACCATCTTCAGTCCATTTGTTTTAAGAATTTGCAAGCCTTCCAGGCAAAGATGAAAAACTTAAGTAGGCAAGAGTCCGTTTGCCTGACAAGAGAAAAGGTGGCTTTTTCATAAGAAATACACTCCTTGCTGTGGAGGTAATACATGAGGGACATAACTTCACCCAAACACAGGAAAGCCTCACAATTTTCATGGTTTCCTGGGTTTTCGATGGTAGCAAAGGGCAATTTGTAATCACTTTGAGAGAGATATTCAAAATAAAAAAGCGAATAATTTTCCCTAGAAAACGAGTTAGAAGATGAACCATGACTCTTTTTCTCTCAAAATTAGGGAATCACGACGTTTTTGAAAAGTGTAAGCAAGGCATAAGCCTCAATGTTTTTTGAGATCTAAAGATTAAATCATCGAAAAAAAACAATTATTGAATAATAATTTTTATATGACAAATAAATAACAATAAATATAAGCAACTATAGACTTTGTTATTTAATGTTTTGCAAAATCAGATACTAGTAAAAACTAATTGCTTAAACTAATGCATCACCATAATTGTTAAATAGTAGCCTATGTCCTTTGCTACTAAATAGTACTTAATATGGAATATGATTATCTTATGCTTGACAACATTTTTTTACTCCAGTTAGTTCGTCTGTGCAACCTAATTCTTATATAGTGGAGCATGTCAATCATTATAACAGTTATCTACTTAAATCTAGCTTAAATTTGGATTATTTACTTTTTTATTATTGATTATTTATGTTGAATTTAATATATCAAGTTATTTTTTATCAACACAAATTTGTGGTTACATCAAGATTTTTTATTTTTCAAATAACTTTATTTCAATTAAAAAGAGGGTGTAGGTTGGTTGTTGACCAGCCGAGCCATGGGATGCTCAAGGTCAATCACGGGGCAGAACAAATCTTAGATGCTGCGCAGATCCAACTGACAGTAAGAGTGCAAAATTAAGGTCTTATATCTGTGTTACATCATATTGAATGTACCTTTGTTTTTTTTTTCTTGTTTTATTACACGAAGAAACGACACTCAAGATTGGAGACCTGGCCAGATTGGTCTTAGCCTGTCAAACCTATGGTCACCATCCTTGAACTGTAAATATCTTTGTGTGCCGTCTCGATCCCCAAGGAGCATCTTGCTCCCCCTTGGTAAAAAAAGATAGCCACATGGGAATTTGAACTCAAGGAAAAGAGAGACCACCTTATCCAAGAGCTGGAGACCATGTGCTAGATCCCTTGGGATCATGTACTTACTAGTTAGAGTTTGTAAAGTTGGATTGTACCATATTTTTCCCTAAAGCCAACCAATATATTTTTTTGAGAATTTAAATTTTATTAAGCTGTTTACGTAGTACAATATCTTTGAATAGAAGGTTTTTAAGTGATGAGATGGTGATTACCATGTTGGGTCTAGCCCTATCCCTCATTAATGGTGTGGGGAAGTGGAATAGCCACCCACTACTTCTCATTAATGCAGGAGAAGTTGAAGGGCCAGCCCTATCCCTTCATTAATGATGTGGGGAAGTGAAATAGCCACTTACTTCCCATTAATGCAGGAAGTTGAAGGGTCAAAACCCCTTTGTTTTTTGGAATGAGTATAGAAGGTTCACATCTAGAAGGCTCTATGCCATCTATAAATAGGGGTGCAGGGGCTGTGTGCTGGGAAGAGGAGAGCAGAGTGACAGTGTGCAGAGAGATAGAGTATAGAGAAGAAGAGGAATGAAGAAGGTTCGTCACCACACATTGATCCTCAGAGAGAGGTGTTGGTTGTGATGTGGGTTTTGACTCGGGTTGTGCACCCGAGAGGTAATCTTGTATCCCTCTCTTCCTGTGATTCCTTTGTTGTTATTCTCTTTAGCTTTGGGCAAGCTATTAGATGTTGTACTCTCTACATTGTACTCTCTATTTTATATAGTGGATTATTCTCTTCGTGCACCGTGGATGTAGGTCGTGTTGACCGAACCACGTAAACCCTTATGTTGTGATTTGATTGTGCCTTTATTAGATCCTATATTGCTTCCGCGTGAATTTTTATTACCTCAATTACTCATCAAGTGGTATCAGAGTCAAGTTCGTGAAAAGTCATGTCTTTCAAGTCAGTTAGCTGTAAGTTTGAGGTGGAGAGGTTTGATGGCAAAAGAAACTTCTCTTTATGACAAAGAAGGGTAAAGGCTCTACTTGCACAGCAAGGGTTGCACAAGACTCTTGTCGGGAAGACGAATAAGCTAGAGACCATGACTGATGATGAATGATATGATCTTGACTTGAGGGCCGCTGGTGTGATTGAGTTGTGTCTATCAGATGAAGTCATATGTAACGTGATGGAAGAGAGGATAACAACGAGATTGTGGTTGCAACTAGAAAGCTTCTATATGACCAAGAACTTGTCCAACAAGTTATACATCAAGAAACGACTTTATAGTCTTCGTATGAAGGAAGATACTCCCATTCTTGACCATCTTAGTGTGTTTAATAAGATTATTGCTGGTCTGTTTAGTCTGGATGTTAAACTTGAAGATGAGGATAAAACTTTGTTGTTGCTAACCTCATTGTCACCATCCTATGAGCATCTTGTGACAATCATAATTTATAGAAAAGAAACATTGGATATGAAAGAGGTCACAGGTACCCTCATTTCAAATAAAATTAGGAAAAGACCATCACCAAATGAGGATTCTGGTGAAGGATTGATGGTGAATTCATCCAAAAGCAGGGGTCGGTCAAAGGACAAGAAAAATGACCGCAGATATAGGAGCAAGTCCAAGCCAATGAAGGACATCACTTACTACAATTGTAGAAAGAAAGGGCACTTCTAGAATCAGGGAAAAGAGCCAAAGAAAAATCAGAAAAATGGGAAAGAGATAGAATCATTAGAAATCAAAGAAAATACCACAACCACAGTTGAATGCGAGCTTGTGATTTTGTCTACTACTAATGATCAATATATCTGTGTGTGCCAAGATACAGATTGGGTCATAGACACAGGAGCCTCGTACCATACCACACCACGGAGAGAGTATTTCAGTACATACAAGACCAGTAATTTTGGTGTTGTCCGAATGGAAAACACAGGAACGTCAAAAATTATAGGGATTGAAGATATTCATCTCCAGATCAGTCTTGGGTACATGTTGGTGCTCAAGGATGTCAGACATGTTCCAGACTTGAGGTTGAATTTGCTTTCAGTAGGAAAGCTTGATGAAGAGGGCATAAGCAATGTTTTTAGCCAAGTACAGTGAAAACTCAGCAGCGGGTCATTGGTTCAGGCCAAAGGAAAGAGATGTTGTACTCTTTATAAGATGCAAGGAAAGGTATGCAAGGAACAGTTGAATACAACTGAGGACTCTTCTATTGATTTGTGGTACAGTCGACTAAGCCACATGAGTGAGAAGGGATTGCAGATTCTTTCTAAGGGGGAGCAACTTCCAGAGTTAAAAGGTACACATCTAAACCCGTGTGTTCATTGCTTAGCTGATAAGCAACATAGAATATATTTTGTTAGAAATGCCTTTCATAGAAAATCTCACATTCTGGAACGAGTTTATACTAATGTTTGTGGTCCTCTGAGAACAAAAACTATTAATGGTTTTACTGATGTGAAAACTTTTAGTGGTGCATTTTATTTTGTTACCTTTATAGATGACTTCTCCAGGAAGGTTTGAGCATACCCTCTAAAAACCAAGGATCAAGTTCTTGATGTATTCAAGCAATTTCATGCTATGGTTGAGAAGAAAACAGGAAAACAACTGAGATGCATCAGGTCCGATAATGATGGCGAGTACACAGGTCCATTCCATGAATATTGTAAAATTCATAGAATTCACCATGAGTTGACAGTTTCAGGTACCCCACAATACAATGCAGTTGCAGAAAGGATGAACCGTACAATTACAGAAAGAATCAGGTGTATGCTTACGCAGTCCAAGCCACCAAAGAAATTCTGGGGTGAGGCTTTAAGGACAACAGTTGATGTGATCAACTTGTCTCCTGCTCATGCCTTAGCAAATGATGTTGCAGATAAGGTGTGGTTAGGAAAGAATGTGTCCTATAAGCACCTGAGGGTATTTGGATGCAGGGCATTTGCACATATCTCCAAGGAGGAGATGTCCAAGCTTAATGATAAGGTGAGACAATGAATTTTTCTGGGATATGGTGATGCTCAATTCGGCTACAAGCTATGGGATCCAGAGAAGCTGAAGGTATTCAGATCCAAAGACATAGTATTATTTGAAGATCAGACACTTGAAGATATCAAGAAAGAGATGTCAATTCAGACTTCTGCAAGTGGATCTATCCACTTAGATCCAGTTACTTCTCCAGTGGCACAAGTTGAAGGAAGAGCAGTGCAGGAAGATGATGCAGAGGCTGATGTTGATTTACCTGCAGGCCATGTTGAGCAGGAAGAAGTTGAAGAGCAACCTCCTCCAGAACTCCAGCTGAGAAGATCTTCCAAAGAGTCATAACCTTTCAAAAGGTATTCTCCACATGAGTATGTGATACTGATGCAGGTGAACCAGAGAGTTACCAGGAAACACATGAATGTGAGCAGAAAGAGCAGTGGCTAATAGCTATGCATCATGAGATGGATGCATTGCAGAAGAATCACGCTTATGACTTGGTGGAACTACTAGAAGGCAGAAAGGCCTTGAAGAACAAGTGGGTTTTCAGGTTGAAGACTCAAGAACAAAGTTCTCAACCAAAGTATAAAGTCAGATTGGTTGTGAAAGGCTTTGGTCAAAAGCAAGGTATTGACTTTGAAGAGCTTTTCTCTCCTGTTGCTAAAATGTCTTCTATTCATGTTGCTCTAGGTATTGCTGCTAGCCTGGACTTGGAGATTGAGCAGTTAGATGTGAAGACTGCTTTTCTCCATGGTGA
This sequence comes from Nuphar pumila, assembly GCF_984573655.1. Classification (NCBI taxonomy): domain Eukaryota; kingdom Viridiplantae; phylum Streptophyta; class Magnoliopsida; order Nymphaeales; family Nymphaeaceae; genus Nuphar; species Nuphar pumila. The sequence goes on along the minus strand of NC_143263.1, from coordinate 80,514,338 downwards.
TTTGGAGGAGGAGATATACATGGAGCAACCAGAAGGCTTCAAATTCAAAGGTAAAGAAAATCTTGTATGCAGGTTGAAAAAGAGCTTGTATGGGCTGAAACAAGCACCAGGACAATGATACAAGAAATTTGATTCATTTATGGCTGAAAATGGGTACAAAAAAACAACTTCAGATCATTGTGTCTACATAAAATGGTTTGGTGAAAAATTTGTTATTCTCTTATTATATGTTGATGATATGTTTATCCTTGGAAAAGATATGTCTATAATTGACAGGCTCAATAAGGAACTGAGTAAGACCTTTGTAATGAAGGACATGGGGCCAGCAAAGGAAATATTGGGCATGCAGGTCTCTCGTGATAGAAAAACCAAGAAGATATGTTTATCATAGGAGAAGTATATCGAGAAGGTGTTGGACAGGTTCAGTATGAACAATGCAAAGCCAGTTGATTCTTCTTTTGCAGGTCACTTTAAGCTGAACTCAGAGCAGAGTCCATCAAATGACGAGGAGAAGGAGGAAATGAAGAAAGTTCCTTATGCTTCAGCAGTCGGAAGCTTGATGTATGCGATGGTATGTACAAGACCAGACATCACATATGCAGTAGGTGTTGCTAGCAGATTTCTTGCAAATCTAGGAAAAGAGCATTGGGCAGTAGTAAAGTGAATATTTAGATATCTTAGAGGGAGCTCCAAAGTTTGTTTAAGCTTTGGGGGTGGATCACTTGTCTTGACAGGTTACACAGATGCAGATATGGCTGAAGATATTGATACAAGAAAGTCCACATCAGGTTTTGTACTCACTTTTGCAGGGGGAGCTGTATCATGGCAGTGAAAATTGCAAAGGTGTATTGCTTTGTCTACTACAGAGGTAGAGTATATTACTCTTACAGAAGCTTGCAAAGAGATGCTATGGATGAAAAGATTCTTGAAGGAGTTGCGTTTAGAGCAAGACAAGTACTTGGTGTACTGCGACAGTCAGAGTGCCATTCATCTCGCCTAGAATCTGAGTTTTCACTCAAAGTCAAAGCATATAGATATCAGGTACCATTGGATCCGAGATGTGTTTGAGAAAAATTTACTTCATCTTGCAAAGATCTCCACAAATGATAATGGTGCAGATATGCTGACAAAGGCCTTATCGATGGAGAAACAAAATACATGTCGGCAGCGGGCCAGCATGGAGGGGGAGATTGTTGGGTTCAACCCTATCCCTCATTAATGGTGTGGGGGAAGTGGAATAGCCACCCACTACTTCTCATTAATGCAAGAGAAGTTGAAGGGCCAACCCTATCCCTTCATTGATGATGTGGGGAAGTGGAATAGCTACCCACTTCCCATTAATACAGGAAGTTGAATGATCAAAACTCCTTCGGTTTCTGAAATGAGTCTAAAAGGCTCACATCTAGAAGGCTTTATGCCATCTATAAATAGGGGTGCAGAGGTTGTGTGCTGGGGAGAGAAGAGCAGAGTGCTGTGAGCAGAGTGGTAGTGTGCAGAGAGAGAGAGAGAGAGTAGAGAGAAGAAGAGGAATGAAGAAGGTTCGTCACTATGCATTGATCCTCAGAGAGAGGTGTTGGTTGTGGTGTGAGTTTTGACTCGAGTTGTGCACCCGGGAGGTGATCTTGTATATCTCTCTTCCTGTGATTCTTTTGTTGTTATTCTCTTTAGCTTTGGGCAAGCTATTTGATGTTGTACTCTCTACTTTTATATAGTGGATTATTCTCTTCCTGCCTCGTGGATGTAGGTCGTGTTGACCAAACCACCTAAACCCTTGTGTTGTGATTTGATTGTGCCTTTATTAGATCCTATATTGCTTTTGCGTGAATTTTTGTTACCTCAATTACTCATCATACCGTAGATGCTCACTCATCCCATAGGTAAAGAGTCATGGAGAATTACAATTGTAGACTAAGCACGTCTTGAGGTCTTTCTTCTAAACACCTCAACTCAAATTATTTGGAGTTTATATTTAGCATCTCAATTTCAGTCTTTTTTTCGTTTGCATACCTTTTTAGTGCTCTCGAGCAATAACTTCATAAGGAGCATGGGAGAAACACTAGTGTAACTGGTTTATGCATCACAAAGTATCTGTGCAATGATACAATTTGGCCCTTTATAGGATGGTAGAGCAAGATCATGCAAAAGGTCATGCTGCAAATCTTATCCACTCTCTTAGCTTCTTGCTTCTTAGGATGACAAAAGCCTGGGGAACAAGAAGGTGTGATGCATAGGCATAGAGAAAAGAGAAGTTAGTCTTTGGATGTCTTTGACAGAATGAAAGCAACAACTTTTTTCTCTGGAACAGGACGACCGTCAACCTGAGGAGCGGGAGGAACACTCTGTTTCCTCGGGAAGCGCCAGCAATCGCAACCTCAGGTGATTGTTGGGGGAGTTGCGGCCTCTACTTCTTCCTGATTCTCCTCAAGAGTTAAAAGAATTATGACTTGCAGATGAGGCTTTCGGAGTCCATACCTTTATGGCCTTGCGCCTTCAAGGCCATACCTTTAAAGCCAACCAGTATAGAGAATAACATGTCAACATTATTCCATAACATGAGAATACTACTGCCCATTCTCAAGTCTTTAATGTCATGTTGCAATGCTGAGGTTGAGTTATCGTGCAGTCACTGAAGGGGTTCAAGCTTGCTCAAGGGACATTCATGCAAACGCTTACACTAATGAACCACATTTCAATTACATCATGAACGGTTAGGTTGCGTTACCTAAGGAAGCTGCCACAAAGAGGGGGCCTGTTTTTTATTTTTATGACGAAGAACCCTCAGAACGGGGTTACTTAATCAGCCCACTGCCCTGCAAGCTAAACCAGGTTGAAGAAGAAAATGTTTAGTGAAATTCAGATGGAAGGTACCAACGGGGTCTCTGCTTGTCTGGCAGGAGCAGTTAGTGCACGTCACCTTGTGTTGGGATGTCGCAAGTTTGAACCCCAAATTGTATGGTTGTATAACTGGTAGGGGTCTGCCTAACCCCATTTTTCTCTGTCGAAAAAGTTCAGATGATAGAAATTGTTGTTGAAAATGAAATTGTTTAGTGAACTTCAGATGGAAGCGATTGAGCCTATTATAAACGTCCACATACGGAAGGTAGGAACATATGGACACATCAGATACATAATGAGGTTGCATCCCTTTGTCATGAGCTAACCGTGACCCTCAAAAGTGCAAGAGAAAATATCACGATTGGTAGGTGAAGCGTTTGATCAATTCTTCACTGCAACAATCTCACGAAGCTATCCAAATCTATTTAAAAAATTTAAACCAACATCGAAACGCCCCATCACACTCAATACCCACATCACATTACACCCTTGAAACGTCAACTAGGCCAAATAGAGCACACTTGGCTAGATAGGGATGCTTCAGGTGTTAAAGTAAGCTGAACTGAACAGTAAACTCTCCCCTATGAGCAAAGGAAAGTACTCATGGAGTTTTACAACGCAGACCTCTCGGCCTGTAATGGGATGTCTGAACTATAATGGTGGTTTTTTCCTCGTTTTTCCCCTCTCTAAAAATGAATAAAAAAGAGGGTAAAAGAATATAGTGGGGAGATCTTGAATGGTGAAACTCAACAAGGGTCTGGCCAAGACAAGATAAAAGCTAGCATAAAGGAATATGTAAGAGCACTCGCCTTCCATGATCTGGTATCGTCCATGAACAGAATCTTACCCGAACAAAGACATGGAAGACTCATCAAGGACTTCATATTGGCGAAAAAGAAAAGAAAACATCTTTTGAGAATGCTTGAATGATTTGGAGAACGCTCCTCGCCTTCGCAGTAAAATCTTTGCCCCACTTCTGCAAATAGGCAACAGTGGGAATACACTCTTCCACCTCATGCATCCATCTCCAAGATTTTCAAGAGGAGGAAATAGCAGTATTTGAGGAACACCTATGTAAGGGTTTCAAAGGAGATGTAAGGATGATTGAGTCAGGAGTTGGCATGAAACTTGATTTTTTAAATTGATCTTAAGGCTCATAAGTAGTGAACTGAGTGTTCATTTTGGGTTACATCACTACAAAAAAAAGTTGATTAGCGACGGAATTTAGCGACAACATTATTCTGTCGCTACTTAGTGACAGATTAACAAGAGAATTGCATCCGTCGCTATAATTGGAGAATTTTACGAAAATAGCGACAGATTATTTTCCCTCGCAAAATCCATCGCTAAGTAGCGACGGATTTTGCAAGAGAATATTTTGTCGTAATAAATACAACATTTAGCGACGGATTATATTCCGTCGCTATTTAGCGACGGCCTGGGCGACAGAATATATTCTGTCGCCTTTTTCGTGTTTTGAATTACGATGGCTTAGCGACGGAAGTAATCTGTCGCTAAGTTGTCGCATAACCCCTAATCCCAGCCCTCTTTTTCCTTTCTTCTTTCATTGCTCCCGCCCGCCGCCCTCTCCCTCCTGCCGCCCTCTTCCTTCGGCCGCCCTATCCATCCCGTCGACCTCTCTGCCGGCCCCGACCGTTCGCCGGAAGTCGATCTCCGTCAACCTTCCGCCACCTCCGCCCGGAGGAAGCGCAGGTATTTCCGGGCCCCACCATTAAATGGATTGGGGGTCGACCCCCTGCGTTTTCCGGCAGGGGGTCGACTCCGCCAGGCGCTCGACCCCACCAGGCGCTCGACCCCGGCAGGGGGTCGACCCCCTGCCGTGTCCGACCGGGGGTCAACCCCTTATCATGTTCGGCAGGGGGTCGACCCCGGCAAGGGGTCGACCCCCTGCGGTTTCGGCAGGGGCTCGACCCCCTGCGGTTCCGGTAGGGGGTCGACCCCTTGCCGTGTCCGGTCGTAGGTCAACCCCTTGCCGTGTCTGGCCGGAGGTCAACCCCTTGCCGTGTCCGGCCGGGGGTCAACCCCGACAGGGGGTCAACCCCTTATCATGTCCGACAGGGGGTCGACCCCGGCAGGCGCTCGACCCCGTCAGGGGGTCTACCCCGGCAAGGAGTCGACCCCCTACTGTTCCGGTAGGGGGTCGACCCCTTGCCGTGTCCAGTAGGGGGTCGACCCCTTGCTGTGTCCAGTAGGGGGTCGACCCCGGCAGAGGGTCGACCCCGACAAGGGGTCAACCCCCTGCAGTTTCGGCAGGGGGTCGACCCCCTGCGGTTCCGGCAGGGGGTCGACCCCTTGCCGTGTCCAGTAGGGGGTCGACCCCGACAGAGGGTTAACCCCTTGTCATTTCCGGCAGCGGGTCGACCCTCTGCCATGTCCGACAGGGGGTCGACCACCTGCTATTTCGGCAGGGGGTTAACCCCCTATGTTCCTACAGAGGGTCGACCCCCTGTGTTCCTACAGGGGGTCGACCCCCCTGCAGTTTCGGTAGGTCATTAGGTACTAGGCTTCTCAAGCCCTATGTAAGATGTTTTTATTTGCTTCGGTTTTTTTTCGTGGTGACTTCATTTTAAAACAGTATTTTTTTTGTGTAGATTTTTCAACGGAACTAGCTCGTGCTCAGCCACTTGTGGTAAGTAAGGGACAAAAACAATGCAAATCAGGTAAATACCCGTGGTGAGTAAGTGATGCAAGCGTATCACATGTTATTTAATTTATTAGATGTAACACTTTATTGTTCATACACTCACTTAGTTGTTAATATTTAGGGTTGCTTTGTTAGAGTTCGAAGATCATGCTGAGCATGATTTTAATGTATGAATATTGAAGTGTTCTTATTTTTGGAGTACGGAGTCCATGCTAGGCATGGTAGTAGTTAGTGAGATATTGAAGTGTGTTTGCTGCAGGTACATGTTTGTCATTTGTTTGATATGAATGATTACAATGTATTTCAATGTTTGATGTAATTGTATCCATGCTTGCATGCAGTTACTTTCAATTTGATTATGACTTCCATGTGAAATTGTATAATGAAAGCATGCTTCAAATGATTGTATCATGTCATTGATAGTTTGCACATGAAAATATTAAGTTATCAATGCATGCATCAAAATTCTTGTTATTGTATGACATCATATATTACATGATAAATTTGATATGTTCTTCATCGTAGCATTCTGATTGTTTTCTTTTAATTCGTTAGGCTATTATTCATAACATCATAAGAAAATGACTGCAAACCGTGAATGAATGTACCGTAGGATAGTGGACAATATCGCATGAATATATGGATGATGTTGATAGTTTTATTGAATTTGCAATGGCAAATGTCAGTACAGTGGATTCCACAGGTCAGATTAGGTGTCCCTGTAAGATTTGTAAGAATAATCGATTTGTAGAACCTCATAGCATTATACATCACCTATACAGGAAGGGTTTTGTGAGTGATTATCAGAACTGGATGTTAAATGGAGAAGAATTTAGAAACGATTTTGACGCACGGCTGAATGTGGTGCACGATAATTCATATACGGATTTGATATTTGATGTCGCAGGAACAAAACTGGGTTCTGCTATGAGTTCTAGTAATGTAAGAACTGTCGTAGATGAAGAATCACCAAACGATGCAGCTAGTAGATTTTATTATTTACTTAGAGATGCTGATGAGCCACTTTGGAACTGTTGCGAGAGTCACACTATCTTGTCTGCAGTTCTTCAACTAATGAATTTGAAGTTCGAGTATAATTTGAGTCAATCATGTTTTGACCGTTTGTGCATGATTGTGAAGAATATGTTACCCAAAGATGAGAAATTGCCACAAAATTTATATCGTGCGAAAGTTATGGTCAACGCTCTAGGTATGGGTTACAAAAAGATTGATGTTTGTCCAAATCACTGCATGTTGTATTTTAAGGAGCAAGAAAACAACATATCATGCCCGTCATGTGGGCATCTTCGGTTCAAGCCAAAGACAAGAGGCAATGGTAGCACGAGATCAAAGGAAGTTTCATACAAGTCGCTCCGCTACTTTCCTATCACTCCTAGATTGTAGTGATTGTATATGTCTTCAAGGACAGCTAAACACATGAGATGATATGCAAATAAAGTTTGACACGATGAAAATAAGATCATGCATCCTGTTGACGCTGAAGCTTGTAAGCACTTTGATCGTATTCATCAGAACTTCGCAATGGAAGCACATATGAGCATGCTATAATAACATATAGAGTTTTTTTATTGCCTTAGAGCACATATGAGCATGCTATAAGCACATATAAATGTTTTTGCCTGCCTTAGAGCACATATGAGCATGCTATAATCACATATTCAGTTTTTTGACTGCCTAAGAACACATATGAGCATGATAGAATCACATATATAGTTTTTTTGACTGCCTTAGAACACATATGAGCATGCTATAATCACATATTCAGTTTTTTGACTGCCTAAGAACACATATGAGCATGTTATAATCACATATTCAGTTTTTTGACTGCCTTAGCACACATATGAGCATGATAGAGTCACATATATAACTTTTTGCCTGCCTTAGAGCACATATGAGCATGATAGAATCACATATAGAGTTTTTTATTGCCTTAAAGCACATATGAGCATGCTATAATAACATATAGAGTTTTTTTATTGCCTTAGAGCACATATGAGCATGCTATAAGCACATATAAATTTTTTTGCCTGCCTTAGAGCACATATGAGCATGCTATAATCACATATTCAGTTTTTTGACTGCCTAAGAACACATATGAGCATGATAGAATCACATATAAAGTTTTTTTGACTGCCTTAGAACACATATGAGCATGCTATAATCACATATTCAGTTTTTTGACTGCCTAAGAACACATATGAGCATGTTATAATCACATATTCAGTTTTTTGACTGCCTTAGCACACATATGAGCATGATAGAATCACATATATAACTTTTTGCCTGCCTTAGAACATATATCATTTATGATAGAATCACATATAAATTTGTTTGCTTTGCCTGCCTTAGAGCACATATGAGCATGCTATAATCACATATTCAATTTTTTGACTGCCTTAGCACACATATGAGCATGATAGAATCACATATATAACTTTTTGCTTGCCTTAGAACATATATCATTTATGAGAGAATCACATATAAATTTTTTTGCTTTGCCTGCCTTAGAGCACATATGAGCATGCTATAATCACATATTCAATTTTTTGACTGTCTTAGCACACATACGAGCACGATCGAATCACATATATAGCTTTTTGTCTACTTTAAAGCACATCTGAGCATGATAGAATCACATATAGAGTTTTTCGAGCTGCCTTAGAACACATATGAACATGCTATAATCACATATTCAATTTTTTGACTGCCTTAGCACACATATGAGCATGATAGAATCACATATATAACTTTTTGTCTGCCTTAGAGCACATATGAACATGATAAAATCACATATAGAGTTTTTTTATTGCCTTAGAACACACATGAGCACATGATAGAATCACATATAGTGTGTAATTTATTTCATTATATTTTGTTTATGAATACTGATTGTTCTTTTCTTGTGTAGGCTGCTAGCGATAATCAGCGTAGCGGAGCTGAAGGGACAGATAAAGACAATGAACAAGAAGACACACAAAATCTTGGCGATGATTAGAGAACTGTGTTGAAGAAGTTCTATTTTTTTATGTTTCCTAATTGTAATTGTTGAATTGTAAATAATTAAATTTGTTAATTTTAAGGTGGAACGATTAATTGTTGTAGTTTTTTTATATGGAATTTTTTGTGTGGTTTATTTTTTATTTACAGGAAATATAAATTGTACATGAAATATAAATTGTATCGTTCTCGGTATTTAATTTTCAAATAAATTTTTTTAATTTTTTTTCGTGTTTGCGACGGATTAACGACGGAACCATCCGTCGCTATTCATATAAATCTAGCGACGGCCTAGCGACAGACGTAAATCCGTCCCCAAGCCGTGGTCACCGTTTAGTACCGGCAGATTGACGACGAAATACAACGCTCGTTAGTCCATCGCACTTAGCGACGGACCTGGCGACAGATTTATTCAGTCGCCAGTTAGCGTCGAAAAATTCGCGACGTAAGCATACCGTCGCCTCGTCGTCGCTAACAGGCGTAGCGACGGAATGTGATCGTCGCTAATCTACTGCTTTGTTGTAATGCATTCAGTGTAAAGGCAAGTAGGAAACAACTTTACCAAAACACAAACAAACAAAATAAATTTAATGCTATATGAGAGAGAAAAAGTCTCTCTCTCTCTCTAAAAAGATGCCTTGGTGAAGCCAGAATTGGTTTCTTTTTCTCTTTCCAGGCCTTTCGTCTTCGGTATATTGAGAGTTCGCACGGATTCCTTGATTAAAGAGGACCAATAACTCAGCACAGTTCAACTGCCGAGTCAACCCTTGTAGAAGATACCAAAGCATGCATAAGATGGAAGAAGGGGACCTAGACTTTGTGTTGGTTCCTTGTGGCCTGTTGTTGATGGCACTCTACCACGCCTGGCTCCTCTACAGGATTGTCCACTGCCCCAGGCAAACTGTCGTAGGCCTCAATTCCCTCAATAGACAACTCTGGGTGGACACCATGATGTCTGTAAGCTCTCTCTCTCTCTAAACCACATGTTGGAGCCAACATCCATCAAGACCAGTTATATCAATCATTTCTAGGATAATAATTTTGTGAGGGAGTTTACATGAAAAACTAGGTTTTGACCGTATATGAGTTTTTTCCCTAGACGCATGTGGCTGCAGAAAATAGAATTGCTCAGACTGAACTGAAACAGCTCCAGCGTCAAAAAAATCTTTTGACAAATTTATATAAACACACCTAACTTTTGGCTTAATTACAAACAAACAACCAACGTTTGAGCTATTACATTTAACCGCCTGATATTTGATGTTATATATCAGATTGGCGCTCTAGACCGCCGCCGTTGGTTAACTGGACATTAGTTTATGAAAGAAAAAGACGAGTTTGCGCTGTGAGTGGTAGGGGTAGAAACACCAATATTTTTCACTGCAGTTGGAAAAACTGAATAGAAATTTCACTTGTTCTTCCCTGTTCTAAGTTCTCCAATCACCAATCTTCCCCTCTCAGACAGACTCGGGAATCCGAAAGAAAAATGTTGCCCACATCTTGATTCTTACTCTCTTCTTTTCTGGACTGCAAGGGCAATCATCCAAAACGATTCCTAATTTTTTTTTTGGCTTCTTTCTCTCCCATTTAATTCTGATTTTTTTCTTTTGGCTTTCAAAATCTAGGGTTCAGGCAAAAAAGGGAAAAAGAAATTGGTGATTGTCATCAAACATGCTCTCTGGATGACCACTCCACCACAATAGTTTTTTTTTCTTCTCTTTGATTGCTCTTCGAGGTGTGGTTTTGTGTTCGGGGCGAACACTCACTCTTTTAATGGGACGGGCAATATGCTGCCCCCCCTCTTTTTCATAAAGGGCAGCTACTACCCCTAGTGGGGCAGAACACTGG